>NW_020955602.1:175700-239003 GCF_003031625.1 Empidonax traillii | reverse complement strand
TTGATAGTTTAGAAAATATAGCTAGACATATTTTCTATTTCCCTGAATACATTTGATGAGATACTACAAAAACATATTACTCAAGTAGGGCATCACCTTTGTCAGCAAAAAATTATCGTTTTCTCTTAAATAAAGCTATTGTACTTACACATTGAACATTATCATTACATTCTGAACTTTTTTTTTTTTTTAACTTAGAATATGTTGTAGGAAATTTTAATTCTACTTTACGTTGTAAACAACTTGCAAAACCTGGGCAATAACAAACATGAAGAGCTAACCCTTGCGCAGTAAACGCAGGGACACATAGTTATGTTTCATCAGTGATCATGAAGACAGAACGAATTACAGAAACAGCTCTAGCAGCTTCTCTAAATTATGTCCCAATGGACACTCATGGAGACTGTATTTGCATTTACAGTAAGCTTTGCTTAGGTATTACTGAAGTGATGATGACTTCTTATCCTTCCTCATCTGATTCACTGGTCACTGACTTTGATTAATACCTACCTGACCGCTTTTTCAGTCATAAGAATAAAAATAACTCAAATAAACCAAAGAGAACAAAAAGCACTTTAAAACCCTGCAAAAATAATACTGATGTTGTCTTCCTTTTTTTTTGTTTTTCCCTATGATAATTTATCCTGTGTATAATTCTTTCAAATGTTGGTCAAAAACAACAACAGAAAAAAAAACAACCTAGCAAAAAATTAATTTTATATTCAACAGATGAATCCATTGTGCTCACATACCTGGAATAATACTTCCTTGTAATGTCTTCCTGACTTCTCGCCAGCTTTCAGTAACAGTTTTAAGCACTTTTTATCACTTTGAGCAGTATTTCCAGAAGATGCCAATTGCAGCATGTAGCTCAGCTTCACAGAGTTTACAACTGAATGCATAGTATTGGACAAGAAATTAAATGTGAATTCTGGTGAAATGATTTTCATGTAAAGAACAGTGTGTATTAAATTTCTTTGCCTGTTTTTAAATGTGTATTTTTTTAGTGTTTGCTTTATATATAACCAGCAGATCTCCTGAAGCAGACCAAGAGTAGACCACTGGACACTGATGTTTACAATCTGATTATCTGAACTACTGGCAGCCACTCTGAGGCAACCAAAGGGGTATGCTTAGCCAGTAGGTGAGGCAATTTATTAACATCACAGTATTTATTAATTTTTGCAATCTAGGTCTAATTCCATCACATGCCAGCTGTAAAAAAACTCTCTTGAAGTCTGACAGCTTTTAATTCAATTTCCTTGGTGGTAAAGAGATATCCCTGTGAACCACAAGAAAAAAAAGTATTTCATTTCATTCACCAGGCAAAACAGGATTCTTGTGGCTATAGTTTGAAGGATTGGTACCAAAAAAAGAAAAACAAAAAATAATTGAATTTGCTGTATTAATAAACTGGAAAAATATAAGCTGACTCTCCAATCAATTAGGCATAATAAAAACTTAGCCTAAAATATCATGTAAAAATTTAACAAACATAACAGCCTGGTTTGTTAGACACCACATCAATAGAAATGATACAATTCTGGTCTTAATGTACTTAAAACTCTTCCTGACACTTCTTCAGAGAAGGACGTTAACATCTGCAATGGATATCATAAGTTATGCAAAAATGGAGTAGAAATTAAAATCACTTGGACATTAGAGGATAACAGAATGGGGGAAATACAACTGACCCAGTTTCCAACCCATTAAGAAAAGCAGTCATCAGAAACAGTAAAATATTTCAATGATATGCTTTTATAGCAATTTTCTTCATTTTCATAACTAACTAAAAAATAACACAACACCATCTTTGTATACACTTACACTGAACATTTGATCTTCACAGTCAAATGCTCCAAGGCCAAGTGTCTTAATCGTGTAAGTCCTACCTTTGTATAACCAAAAGAAATCACCTGCTATGTCAGATTTCAGAGACATTATTAGAAAGTTTATTTGAACAGTGCTTGGACACCAGCAAAATATTTATAACAGATAGCTTTGGTAGAGCAAATTCAATGAGCAAATCATTTAAAGAGGGCATGCAATGTGAGTTAAGATCTATACATCATAATGTATTTTTATTCAAAAGATATTGTTTTAAAAAAATCAAGAGAAAGTAACACAGAAAAAGTTAAGTAATCTAGCCTGGTAACCTTCTGAAAACTTGTTCTAAAAGATGCAGTTGAAGGCCATATAATATTTTTACCTGTTTCTTCTATATATACATGTTTAGAAACATTTCAGTATTTTTAAAAAATATAATATTGCTTTGACAAAAATATAAAATACAGCAATCCACAACCATAAAATGGTGTTACTCAAAATTGAACCACCATCATCAAAAAAAATCAACAAAAACTAATATCTTCTTACTGCCATTCCCTTTTTTGCACCTTACAGTCTGGTGGCTTTCGGTACAGCAGAGGATGGGGTCTCAACTGCCCCACAACAGCATGACAGAGTCCTGATCATGTTTCCCCATGGTAAGTAATGGCAAGATTAGATACTACTGCTCTGGCTGGCCATATGTAACTATCAGCAGAAATCTATACCTCTCCCTAGAATCACATGAATAATGCATTAGCTGTCTAATTGTATAGGATTTATCTTTGAAAAAACAGGTTAGCTCTCAAACACCTCTAATCAATTTTGTCATACAGTACCCAAAGTAACACAGCACTAGGTTTCTTCTGCTGCTCTAAATATTTGTTTAGTGTTTCTAGCTGTGACTATCTCCTATTTGAATTTTTCTTTGGGAAAAACTAGGATAGTACAATCATTTTTTTTAACCTAAATAAAAATACTTTTTTTCAGATAGATTTGGGTGTTTAGTACAGTGACATATAAAAAATATTTGACAAACAATTACATTTCACTCTAAATATGCAGCCCAGACCCATGACACATTTAATATGCGAACATAAGGATGTTAAACCATTTCAGTGAAACTAATGGTAGCCTAAAACAACAAAACTTGCATTTGTTAAAGTCCTTATGCATTTCCCCATCCCCACCATTGCATTAGCCCAGTGTCCCTGATTTCCAAAGCCCCCTCATGCACCAAACTCCTATTCTTGGTAGCACCACAATGCTCCCTCCTTTCACCAGTATCCTCTCCTACCTCTGCAAGAGCAAACTTCAGATGACAGCAGTTGTCCTGAACCTACACATGCGCTTGTTGCTCCACAACAAGCTTCTCATCTACTCACCACCCAACCATTGCCATACATAGGGGACAAAGGTCAGATTGCACCCATCTGCTCACTGTGGAACTATCCTTTTCTGTCTCCTTCACAGCCCTTGCTCTTTTATTCACAACTTCAGCATAAAATTAACAGCTTTGGGAACTCCACTGGACTCAGGCAATGGTTTTGCAGAAAAAGGATAATCAACAAAGTGAGCACTTCACTGGTAGGTTGATCTGAAAACCCTAGGATGCAAAAACAATGATGGAGATGATTCAATTACTTGGAATTTGACCTGACTAAATTACTTAAATCCAAACACACAGATCTCTTTAAAAGGGGAACTAGGCAATAGCAGAATATTTGGAAAGGAGCAATCTAGAAGGGATCATGAACAATACTGGTTTCACACAAAAACTCTTTGCAAGTCTATAGCTTAGAAGGTCAGCATGCTACTTGAACCTTTAAAGAAATGTCAAGAGAGAGCAAGTAGGTGATGTTACAGTATTAGCAAGATTATTACTGTGATAATATGTGCAGGACAGGCATCCACATCTTTTAGGCTGCCGCTAAATACTGTAAAATCCTAGAGGAGTGATGGAAAAATTACTTCAGGCATGTTAAAGCAGTTGAGTCTGTTTATTACAGTGAGAAAGTCTGGAGGTGACTTGAACAAGGATTATACACAAGCTAGAGCAGGAAGGGTTTATAACAGTAAACATATCTTTAATCTGGTAGAAAACGTCAAAACAAAAGCAAAGGATTAGAAACTGAAGCTAGACAAATTAGGTGAGAGTAACTGCATTTTGGACGGTCTTTAAGAATAAAGGTAGATGACAGTTTAAAAAAATTAGAAGAGGCTATTGGGGGCAGGAGGGAAGAAAAGTCAGTGATATTTTTTTTAGCATTAAAATGAAAAGTAGAAATTTGTGATGATCACCATTAACCACATAAATACTGAAATGTAGCAAAACACTTTTGACGTGCTTAAGTAATACAGATTATGTAAGTTCTAAAGCAATGTAATTAGTTTATTCCATTGTTATTTAAGTAATTCTAAACTAATGTAATAAACCTGATTCACAATGCTTTGATCTCAAAAAAACTCTTTTGTAAACTAATCTCAACCTCATGCTTTCTTCTCCTCCTAAAAACCTGGTATTGATTTATGAAACCTTCTAATTTTCATCTAGAATCTGAAATCATGCATGTACTTAGAGTTTGTGTTTTGGATCACTTGGCATTTAATGGGCCGTTTTCCACTTCTTGGGTTGCTAGAGGGAGGTTGCTGGGCATTCATCTACCTGCCCCTCTGAAACTAATCTGCTGTTCTCTGTTTTACAATTCACAGTGTCCCCTGAGTCACCATTTATATTTGCCTAAGTTATGGCTCCTCATTATGAGCAATGATCACAATTCTCCAGCTGCTCACACAGGTTTCACGTAGGACTTGGTAGACTGTGACTGTAAAGGGCTTTAGCACTGTAAGCTAAGTCATGTGGCACACTTGCTCTACCTCTTCTAACGCCAGCTTAACTGACCATGGCCAGCGACAGCAAAACTCAGCTTGTAAGCACCAGCTCTTTCCTGATGGAACATTCGGCTTCAAAACCAGTGCCTTACTTCAGTTTAGACTCTCAAAGTAATGTATCAATAAACTACAGAACCAGCTTGAAAAGCCAAACTCAGTTTCAGTTACTGGCTTGAGATTCAGGATGTTACATTTACAAAGCAGGACTCACTCTGAATGTGCCAATCATCATAGATTCATAGAATGTTTGGGGTTGCAAGGGACCTCAGAGATCATCTTGTTCCAACTCCCCTGCCATGGGCAGGGACACCTTCCACTAGACCAGGTTGCTCAGAGCCCCATCCAACCTGCACTTGAACACTTCCAGGGATGGGGCATCCAAAACTTCTCTAGGCAGCCTGTTTCAGTGCTTCACCACACTCTCAGCAAAGAGTTAAAGAGTAGAGGGGCAGAATCACCTCCCTCCAACTGCTGGCCATGCTTCTTTAGATGCAGCCAAGGATACAATTGGCTTTCTGGGTTGCAAGCACACATTGCCGGCTCATGTCCAACCTCTCATCCACGAGCACTTTCAAGTCCATCTTGGCAGGCCTGCATCCACCAGCTTGTATTGAAACCAGGGGCTGCCTGGACACAGGTGCAGCACCTTGTACTTGGTCTTATTAAAGCTCATGAAATTCCAAGGGGCCCATTTCTTGAGCTTGTGCAGATCACTCTGAATGGCATCCCATTCCTCAGGTGTGTCAACAGCACTACCAGCTTGGCGTCATCTGTGAATTTGCTGAGGGTGCACGCCATCCCTTCGTTTATGTCATTAATGGCAATAGTAAATAACATTTATCCCAATGATATAGGACATTCATCCTGGCCTGTATCAGGAATAGTGTGGCCAGCAGGACAAGGGAAGTGATTCTTCAGCTGTACTCAGTGCTGGTGAGGCCACACCTTGAGTATTGTGTCGAGTTCAGGAAGGATACTGAGGTGCTGGAGCAGGTCCAGAGAAGAGCAACAAGGCTGGTGAAGGGACTTGAGCACAAGTCCTATGAGGAGAGGCTGAGGGAGCTGGGGTTGTTTAGTCTGGAGAAGAGGAGGCTCAGGGGTGACCTCATCACTCTCTACAACTACCTGAAAGGACACTGTAGCCAGGTGGGGGTCAGTCTCTTCTCCCTGTGCCGGGGGAGGTTTAGGTTGGATATTAGGAAGAAATTTTTTTATGGAGAGAGTAATCAGTCATTGGAATGGGCTGCCCGGGGAGGTGGAGATTCACCATCCCTGGAGGTTTTTAAGATGAGACTGGATGTGGCACTGAGTGCCATGGTCTAGTAACCACAGTGGATCAAGGGTTGGACTTGATGATGTCAGAGGTCTTATCCAACCCAGCTGATTCTATGATTCTATAATACTATGATTAATTACCCTATGTCCAAGTGAACCCTGTTACAACCAGCTGAAGTAATAATCATTAATGCAGACTAGAAGAAAAGCCAAAAATCACAAGAGCTATCTTAGCTAAAATTAAAATAATTCATAAAAACTCAGGAAGCATTAGGCAGTCTGACCTGTACATGAATTTGTACATGATTCAAAATTTGTGCATGAATCCCCTTAAGGAAAGAAAGCCATTATCACAAGCATTGCAAATTCTTACAAGTAAGATGCTACTGAGAATAAAGAACAGAAATCAGATTGCTTTGGATGCATGATATCTATCATCACAAATACATTTTTTCTTCCTCCAAGGATATTAGCAATCTAAATTGCTCCTGACCACAAACAGAAAAAACAGCTGCACATTCTTCGGGAAAGAGCAACATTCACTCATAATGTACTCTGACCATATGCGAAGATGACACATGACTGCACTCCCTGAAGAAGGCATGATGTAACAAATGTTGGGAATGAGCCAATGTTGCAGGTTCTTTTAGTGTTGCTTTCTGATTGCATCCAAAGAAAGCACTGACAGCAGTAACAGTGGTACTGAATGTATAGGTTATACCAAGGAGCCAGTCTGAATTGAATTTCATTTCTTTAGGTGAGATCTATTAGACTAACTTGGAGCAATCAGTGAAGTTATTCTCATGGAGGAAGAGAGCAGAGACAACAGTGTAGAACAGGAAATCACAAGGGGCCATGCAGAATAACACCAAGAGAGTAATAAAACCCAAATACTTGGCTGACCATGTCACTTGTTCTTATTTAAGCACATGCACACTTTACAAGAAACCTTACTGGAAACAATACTCTCCTGTACCCCAGTCAGTCTACGCTCCCCTAATAGTATGAGTGTCTGTTATTATTAGAGGAAGTTATTTGCTGCTAATGATTCCCCACTCGTAGGCTAAGATTGGTAAGAAATGGTGTCTTTTTCATCTCTATGATGACGCTGGGCTGGCCACTGCCTAGCCTGGATTGTTTCTAGAGAAAAGGAGCCAGAATTCCCTAGTTCATTACACTGGCATTTCTAGCAAGCACTACTGGCACTTTAAAGAGAGAATAGTGGAATATTTGAATCATTACAAAATGATGCCAGAAAAGGAGGGAATGAGACCAAGAAACAGAAAGAAAAAGACACTCAAGATCCATAAATCTACTAGAAGTCCCTGAATTTAAAGGTTGGGGAATGAATGGCATTCATACTGCTGCGTTAGAAAACAAACTGTATTTAGTCTAGGCAGCTAATGAAACTGCAGGTTCTAACTTCTGTTTACTTTCTGTCATCAGGCAGAATCTGCTCTATCTCAAGTTGAAAAGTTCATAAACTAAACATTATTTTAAAAGTTCAAGAACTACACACATCATTATATAATGCAAGTACTTAGTGTCCAGAATACACTGAAAGTTTGCCTCTTGACAGTCCTAAAAAGGCAGAAATATTTTTAAAAGCATTGATTGAGCATTTTGTATCATTACTAACAATGGCATTCTTTAGTTCTTTATAAATGGTTCTTTGCTTTTATTTACCTAACATTAAAACCCTAATGGAAATAATTTCTAAACCTATTTATATCTAGTTCAAAGTATTAAGACTAAGAAATTTCCTAAGAGAGAGCATATTTTCTAATGAATCCCCTCTTTTCTTAGTTAAATTAAATGTTCACTACAGAGCTTGAAGAAACATTGGGATGAGTTTTGAAAACAATAAAAAGAGCTTCTGGATATAAGCAAGAACTCCTGAGCATGTGCCAAGAAATTCTGCAACTTTATCAAAATGATTAATAGTTTCATTTTGAAAGGGGCCACATACACATACGATCCTGGAACTCAGGAGGTCCGCACATGCAGTCAGCAACAGCAAAAACAACTCAGGAAACACTACAGAACTAAACAGCAAGAACTGTTCCCAGCTATTAGAGGGAGAAAAGTGGAAGGCTATGCCAAAGTGAGTGTTTTCACAGAGCTGTATTTCTACGGTCTGAAAAAGTATGCTCAGGGGCATCAGAGCAAAGCAATAAACTATGCCACGATTAAATCTCAAGGTTTTGAAAATAGCCCTTGTCCTTTCTTTACTCCATACTTGAAGATGCATATTAGGGCTTATTTCCTCTCAAAACCAGCCTCAAGAATGTAGGACATATGTAATGGGACCCCAACTGCTAATTCATCAATCACACTCTTACATTCAGCAACACTTAATTTTACTTGGATAAAAAGTTATAAAAGATGAACTGTTAAAGCGGAACTTAAAAAATTGCCTCACACTTTAACATTACAGATAGAATAACATTCTCATTTAGTAAATAAACAAATTATTTGACAAATAGGAAAATCAATCATTAAAGGTCAAGATTTAGAGTGAAGTCAGTTCATACCAAGAAATATTTTTTAGATGTAGAAAGAAAGCCATGTTCCAGAAGCATTTCTTCTTCAAAATTTTTGTACAGGAGTTATTGCATGTGTGCTGTTTATGGCTGTGGTAGAGTTAATTTTCTTCACAGTGGCTAGTGTGGGGCTATGTTTTGGATTTGTGCTGAACACAAGGTTGATAACACAGAGATATTTTTGTTATTGCTGAGTAGGGATTACACAGAGCCAAGGCCTTTTCTGCTTTTCATATTGCCACACTGGTAAAGGCAATTGTGGGTGCATGGGAGGTTGGGAGGAGACACAGCTGGGACAGGTGAACCGAACTGACCAAAGGGATTTTACGTAGCTTATGGCATCATCCTCTGTACAAAAAGCTGAGGGAAGAAGGATGAAGATGGGGACACTTGGAGTGATGGTGTTTGCCTTCCCAAGTCACTGTTATCGTGTGATTGGGGCCCCGCTCTCCTGGGGATGGCTGAACACCTGTCTACCCATGGGAAGCAGTGAATCAATTCCTTGTTTTGCTTTGCTTACGAGCACAGCTTTTGCTCTTCCTATCCCTACTGTACTGTCTTTATCTCAATCGATGAGTTTGCTTGCTTTTACCCTTCTGATTCTCTCCCGAATCCCACTGGTGGGGAAATGAGTGAGTGAGTGAGTGGCTGTGTGGGGCTTGGCTGCTGGCAAGGACGACAGCATGTCACATCCCACCTTGATCCGTCTCTCTAAAACTCAGGTAAACCGTCAAAAAGAAAATGAAAAAATACTCAATACCAGTTCAGATTTTCCAACAGAGCCAAGGCACTCTGTAAAAAATGTTTTCAGATCCATGAATTGTTAGAATGTCAGACACTTGTTAATTTTTCTGTTGTATTATTAAGTATTCCTTCATCCAGAAACGAGACTCATCTTTTCATCCTGACAAGGAATTCTTCCTAACATTTCTCAGTTAAGAGTTTTTCAAAAGAACAACACTGTAGATAAAAGCAGTTAATCTGTCAGCTAGACTTTCTGCAACAATATTCTATTTTTAACAAAAGTTTCTTTGGGACAGACTTCTCAAGTTCCAGATAGGACTGTTGGTGAAAATCTCAAATTAATAAAAGCTCAAAGCACTTATCACAAAACAAATATTTAAGGAACAGAAAAACACCCATGCATGATGTAGATAGCAGGCTGAGATCCAACTTCCAGTAGATTTAGACTATTGACTTGGAGGAAAAGACACAAACCCACTCACCTGCTGAGTAGGACACTCACCTGATGCATAGGAGAGGTTTTAAATGCTTGCTACAGAGAGAGCTAAACAGCTCTACAGATGGGGAAATTTTACAGAGAAACACTAAGAGAAGAAAATTTCTGGGCAGAACCTCATCCATCGTTTAGTTCAGAATTTAGGATATGTCTGCTTCTTGCAGCACAGAAGAGCAAGGACTTGTTTTACAGTGAAGGATCAGATCACTGGGACTGTTTATCAAAGCCTGTCTCTCATTCCTGATATCTTTTTTTCACTTGTTTGGAACAACACTGAAAAAGATTTTAAGTTTTTGCCAATATAAAAAAACCATTTTATACTTGCTGTACTTGAAGCCCCAATATTCATGTTTCTCTTTGAGCTGTGTGATATCAAAGTAGAGTGCAGTTTTCTGCAGAGGAACACAATACCACATATACCATAGATAGAAACATATATTTCTAGCCTCAAACAAATATTTCTATCCTCACTCTCAACAGAGACCAGTAATATCAAATTGTACACAAAAGTCTACCTCACATTAGGATAGCTTCAACTTATCCACTATCAGCATCATCCCTAGAAGGTGGCTATGTAGGTCACCTTGCAACAGATACTCTCATTCCACTCAATCCACCTGAAGATGACGGGGCATACATAAACTTCTGCCTAGCTAGGGCAAAAAGGGCTTGCATGGCATGCACTGCCTTTCTGGAGTTTCACAGATTCAACCTGTAGAAATAACAGATTGAATCCACAAAACCCAAGCAAGCCTTCTCAAGTATAATTGAGAAAACAGTAAGATTATAACTGCTAATGAATAAATCACTGTAGATATAAAATTGTCCCAAACCTTTAACCTATGGTATCCCTTTGCTGTACCTTCCCAGTCCCAGGTTTAGTGTCCTGCGTTGCTTCAGCAGGAGCAGATTCCTGCAAATCTTCAGGTTTAAGGTCTTGAACTTCTTCCACAGGAATCGTTTCCAGCTCATCCTTGGGTTTAAGACTTAGAGTGTCATCCACAAAGTCTGAAATATTTGATTCCTGCAGCCTATCAGGTGTAGGGCCCCAGGCCTCATCTCCAAGAGCCGATTCCATTGCCCACCCTGGTGCGGAGAAAGGCAAAGTGCTCCTTGCAAAGCAACCTGGTAACTAGAGCATCGTCACTCACAGGGAACGATTACAGACACCTGAACCCTGCTCCCAGCAAGTAAATAAAACAAAAACCACATCCGGTTTAAAATAGACCTATTTTAAAATCACCATTCTGAGTAATCTTTTATTTCACTCATGAGCTGTATCAATTAAAGAATAGATTTCATTTTACTTGAAAGAATTATCTTTAAAGTGACTTATAGGTAAAAAATAGCCCAGCGGGTCCTCTGATAGGAGAGCTCTAGACATTGCAGCAGTGAGACAGAGCGAAAATGACACAAATTACTCAGGGTTACTGAGCTTCAGCTCATTGATACTGCTATGATCCAAGGAGCCTTTTTGAAGTTCTCAGTAATCAGCTCTAGAGTTCAAAGTAACTGCAAAACGGGGGCAGGAACAGATGTGGAAAGAAATTTCTTCCAATATGCACAGATGGAAAGGAAACTAGACCTCAGACGAGATGTAAGGGAGACATTTTTTATGACTGAGGTGGTGGGACACTGAAACAGGTTGCCCAGAGAGATGGTGGATGCCCCATCCCTAGAAACATTCAAGGTCAGGCTAGACACAGTTCTCAGCAACCTGACCCAGTTGAAGATGTTCCTGTTCATTGCAGGGGGGTGGGACTAGATGACCCTCAAAGGTCCCTTCCAACCCAAACTATTATATGATTCTATGAAACACCTGATACCAAACTCTGTCCAGTATGATGGAACTTGCAACACTGTTGGAGCTCTCAGGCTCAAAGATCGAGTAACATGAAGAAGAACAGTTACTCAGTGGGTATTCAATTTAGCAGTACATCAAACACAAGATGCTATAGTAGAAATTTGCTAATTAGATCTATGCAGTTTAAGTACAAGATGAAGAAAGCTTCTGACAGGGAGATTACCTACTGAATGTGTGAGGTCGAATATGTAGTGCTAGAAAAGAGCAAGGGAAATGGCAAATGGAAAAGGCAAAGAGCAAAACCTGGCTACATCTTCAATCAATTGAATGTATCTAATTAGTATTTTTCTGAACTACCTGAATTGCAATGAAAACATATATTATTTGACTTTCTAGGAAAAAAGAAAATTCTATTTTTGCCACATCTCTTAAGGTGAAAGCATATGTATAAAAAAACTTAAGTTACACACATTTGGTTTCATTATGAAAGTATTATGGCAACTTAATAGTTGGTACTATCAATTATTAGTAATATTGCTAATAGTGCTCAACTATTTTCCTGCAGGATTAATTAGAAGAGGTAGTATCTGGTATCTTACATTAATAATTCATGTAGATTAACAGTAAACCAGAATATTTAAATTTTTTATTTACTTAGCATGCAAATGAAACAACAAGCTAATATGGGTTAAATTTTAGTCAGTCCATGATTATTTCTTCAGGACAACTTGCATATATCTCATTGCCTTTCACAAATTGTCCAGGCAGATATTTATCTCAGAATCTGTATCATAAATATTAAAAACAGTAGGATAATTAGTTTGGATTACTGACTCGGAGGAAAAGACATGGAAAATGAAAAGTAAAAAATGCCACCTGGTATCATAAGTAGCAATGAAAAATGCCACCTGGCATCATAAGTAGCAATGGTATCAAAACATATTTTTGGTGATGCCTCCCATATCTAGAAACAGACACCTATCATGTTAGTTTCTGATGTTATTGAGAAAACTTAAACCTCATCTTTTTATTATTTAATTCCATTCCAGTTCATATTCAATTTTGTTTACTTTTGGAAACAATCACATATAAATTAGAAAACAATCCAGACATTTCTGCATAATATGTTATATATAACACATCTTGATCTCAGCAAAGAGAATATTTTATCTTCTTATAGAGTTTATTTTCTTTCTTCTCAAGTAAAAACAAAGCCATAAATTTAAAAGCATCATGACTAGAGCCAATCTGTGTATCTAAAACTCCAACAGAAGTAAGACTAAAAGTGAAATATGTTTAACTTTAACAAGCCTTTAGAAGTTTACCATAACAGCCAACATCTTTAGATAAGAATGGAAAGTGCATGTTATCCCACAGACAAAAGAACTAGCATAAGCTTTGTATAAAGAACACAAAGAACCATGCCTTCAGAATTAAAGATATAATCAGTACCCCACTCAATATCCTTTCTTTGATCAAAGTTTTGTGAATAGCTGTATGCTGCCAGCTAAAGAAACAGACGAATGACAATGTGATGTAGACACAGTAAGGGAAAGACCTGGAGCACAGGAACTGTGGAGCAATGTATAAAGCTTAAGAGGTAGAACTGCAGAGCATTACTAATAAAACAGAAATTTCCCCAATATTTTGAATAAATATATATTTAGTAATTAATAAAAAAAATTTAATGCATATAATTTTATATTTTCTTCTGTAAATTATGCACACTTCTTGCCCTACTGTTCTTAACATAGTAGACAGATACGTCTACATATATAGTCACAGAATAAAAAGATCAAATGCTATGGCATAAAGCATTATAAAATGAAACAGATCTCAAAAAGGAAGATCAAGAGTAGGATGCACTGGTTTACAAACCAATGCCTCTTCATCTCCTCCGTGTAACAGGACAGCTGCTCACAGCCCATGTAAAACTGCGACACTGGTCACTGCATGGCATCAGCTGCCTCTGCTTCAAGGGGGTAAGAGCCCTTCCTTCAAGATACTGCAACTCTCACTTGCGTCTATAAAGTCTGCATTCCATCAAGATCAGGGAAACTCACAAAAACTTGCAGCCTTTGTAACCATCTCCCACTACTTATGTACCAGGGCACTATTGCAGAATCTCTGACAAAAGTAATTCAAACATACATGGAAAAAAAAGATATAAAGTCATTTGTGAGGGCAGTGAGTTGTGCCTTTGAGGTATTTTTTTCCTCCTCAAAATAATCCATTACTTATAGCCAAGATGACAGATCCAAGAGGGGAAAACGGTTGTAACAAATCGTGCCTCTTTAATCCTTAAATTTCTGAGCAGATAAGGATATTAAACACCAAATGCTCCTGTCAGGTATTCAAAAACTTCATATTTCTTCTCTTCATCCCTGCCCATTTAACACAATTAACAGGGTCATATGCAGGAGAGCCCCCCCACTCCCTGCTCACGTGGCAGACCACCGCCTGACACATGTGCCTTGCACTCATGCTGAGAGAGGCTGTGAAGAAAACACTCCTGCTTGCTTTCCAAGCCGAAGAAAACAAATCACACATTTTCTCTGATTGGACACCCATGATCAACTTGGTCTTCACAGAGCTTCCCCCATGCTTGTAGGACACCAAAGAGATAGAATGAAAGACCACACTTTCCCCATGTTTGTTATTCCCACCGATACCTTGAAGTATATGAACCTTATTTTTACCTGTTGATGTCACTGCTCAAGGGTAAGGCCCTCACCAGTCCCTGAGGACGGAAGGGCTCAAGCAGGACCCAAGGAGTCCCTCAGGTATCCTGCTCCCAGGTCACAACCTCTCCTCACTCCTTGACTACTGAAGGCTGCTGCTTCCCACCTCAAAGGCTGCTCCAGGGTGGCCCTCCTTGCTATGGAAACTCACCCACACCCCACACATCATGAAGTCCATCCCAGTGCTGAAGCACTTGTCTCAGCACTTGCCAAATTTTCATCATGTTCTGACTCCCTCTCATTCTTCTCACTATTTTCCTTGCTCCCAAACATATGGCAGGAGTTTCAATATCAAATTCAATATTTCAATTTAGCAGACATTTGAATCATCTGGGTAATAATATACTGCTTTTTCTTTTTCCTTTTTTTTTAAAGAATATGCAAGACATTTGGCATAAAAAGGTGTTATATAAATCCAGCCTGAAAGAGTTTTCGTATTTGAAATGAAGAAGAAACACAAAGACAAATCCCAGTACTAGAAAGATTGCTATATAATAATACAGCTTTTACTTAAAAAATAAAGGAAATGAAAAATTGAAAACGTACTTTCAAAAAAATTTTGAAAACAACCTATTTAAGTTCTCATAAATATTTTAAAGAACACTGAAAGCAGGTGTCTGACACACTCTAGAAATATTATGTACTCTATTTTACTGTCTGTAGCACACAGAAGATGATATTAATCACAGTTAAAAAAGACATTTCTACGGAAACTAAGAAACAATGAAGCTTGGATAAAAAGATTATAAACATACCTACAGTTAAGCAAGGTATAGGATAATATATTTATATTTCTTTTTTTTTTCTCTTACTATAAAACTGTTAATATTTGGGACATAACTTTCTGATCACGTTTTCCTGTTTTGCACAGGAGAACTTCAACTAGAATTTATACACAAACCAACACTATGTCATCAGCTGTGAAAAAGAATAAAGGTTTGGACATACTAATCAAAAAGAAAAAAAGTGATTATTTTGGCATTTATCTTAGTCTAGAGGTTAAGAATCCCAGGCAGACAATGGACAGGATGCAGAAGAAATATACAAGGTTATCAATGGACTTCAGGTATCTAAACATCAATTTATTACAGGTAATTATGTCCATAATATTTACCTGTTGCCCACTTGTTCATTTACATTTCTCTATCTTGAACCAAGAAATTTTAAAACACTACCTACTAGGTTGAATTGTATGTAGGTACACTCTCCAAGCTAAACTGGAGGTTATTATCTCAAGTTATAGGAAGTTAAAGAAATATTTCTTCAATTGGAGTCTCTGTGCTTAGCCTTATATTTGCAATAAACAGAAAGTCCCTGGAATGCATACAAACTTGAACAAAGCAGATGTCATTTACATGAGCCAAAACAAAACAGAACAAAATTACAGTGACTTGGAGAACACTGCCCTCCCGAAACTGTGGGGCAAATTCACACATCAGGTGTTCCTCAGTCTGCCCACAACTTTCATGACAAGAGAACTGTTTTTATGTCCTCTGGACAAGAAGGAAATAAAGTATGTACACACACACACTGGATAACTCAAAAAAACCCAAAGCTCAGGTTCAGCTTGCTATCTTCTTAGGAGCTCTACTTCATTGTGTGATCTTGTTATATCAGAAAAAAACTTACACGAAGGGAGTTTGGCTTAAGTTAAGAACTACCCATACATTTTATCACATTCCAAATTTTCATCCTTGGTGTGTTATCATAACTTTACTTCATTCGCGAAGCCTAGCCATGACTACCTAAAAAGGTATTACTCCCAGAAGATACAAAAATGCTGCAAACTAGCATTCATCATGAAGGATAAGACAGCAAACACCAAGCTTTTGCTCCACATAGGGAGTTTTCTAGTTCACATGGGGGCAGGCTGCTCAGATCCCAGAAAACATGTTGCTCTAAAGCCTGGCCTAGTGTTACTGTCTTTGAAGTGAGAGGTTTGAAGATTGACTATTGTAAAATGTTTTCCAGTGGACTCTCCAGTGGTTTTGCTTCCTACCTTTTGATTGTCCTTTCTACAATAAGCACATTCCTTTACAATTATATTGGGATGATTGTTTGCCACGTCACATGTTACCTGCAGCTTCTCCTCACTCCCAGAATTTTTTGTACTGTAAAGATGAACTGTAGGGATCCTTCATTAGGTCTTTCTTATTTGTAGTCTTTGGGAGGAGAAGGGAAGCAGGGGAGACATGAGACACTATATCCAAGACAAAGTAAAAACAGTCAGTGAAACAAGAAGATAATCAACTTAGTGCTCAGAATTTAAAAAGTAGCTCACGTAGCTATGTTCTGCATTAAAATGTTTGTCTAAATGAGAATCTTAGAAGTACAGGGGAGCATTTCTTTTATTATTCTGCGTGACTTTATGGACTACCATCACATAAAATAAGAGCTTTAAAGTAGTTCTAAAACCTATCTCTTGTTGACTCAGGTGGTTGTCACCAATTTCCAAGATTTATGTTGAAAAGGAAAGAAAAGTGTCACTGCTCAGAAAAGCATCGAAGATGATATGAGTGACAATTAAAGGTACGACTAACATAATGAAACTGCAGCCTTGATCCAATGCTCTCTGAGGTCTGAGTTGCAAGATATCACTTTTTGGATTCTTTAAGAAGTCCTTGCATTGTATTTTCATTTGCTAGAAAATTAGACCTAGGATTGTTACATGCAGACCATAGTACTATCAATACAGTAAAACTCACCATACACCATCTTACCAATAGAGTTTTACAGTGTAATGTTTCTTGGGAATTACAGTATTAGATTAATGAGACATGCAAATGTTTTATCAACTCAGTCTCCAGAGCAATGAGTCACTCCTAAATGCAGAATAGCAACAAAATTAAAAACAGCTTATGTGCTGCTGTATTCTACACCCCATAGGTATAGAACATATGATTTCAACAGAGCAGAACAGATGCAAAAGGGTTCCATTGAAATAAGAAAGCTGCATAGACACAGAAAACATATAGCAATGTGTGCTAAATCTGTGCTCAATAGCTAAAGAGGTGCTGTTAATGTTAAACAGCTCCAGAAACATCAACTGAGAAGAGAGTCCGGCCATCAGACACAGGTATGAGCAAAAGACATTATTCACAGCAACCAGCCACAGGCAGCTAAACGAGAAAGCTGGTTTGCTGATGTTCCCCCTGTGGTCTGAGGAGAGTAATTCGGAGTAATTCAGAGCAGAAGACTAATTTAGGCAATACAAATCAACTTCTGGAAAAGATGGCCAGTCTCCAAAATCAAGCACACACAGGAATGCTGCTAGCTTGGGTGAGAGCTCAAACAGCACTTTCTGCCCCGACTGACGCCAACAGCATTCACTGAAGGCTGACAAAATGAGCTAAGCAACAGAGACTGCACCAGGTTCTCCATTTCTCCTACAAAAGCAGGATAAAAGCAAGGAAAAATGGATTGTAAAAGTAGAATGGTTCGAATTGCACCCTATCTTCTCACAAAAAAACAGACAAGTTTGCAAAGTGGGTAGTAATTAATAGATACTCTCTTAGACAGTAAGGATGTACCATATAAGGAAGAAACAACATTTATCCAAATGCCTCAGTCACCCTCATTTATGGTGCCTAGAGACCTAACAAACAACAGACAGCTAGCAATCTGATAAATCAGTTCTATTCAGAAATCCCTAGAATACTCTATACAGCAAATGGGCCGTACAAAATGTTTGTAGGCACAGTGGGAAAATTCATTTGCCCTGGTATTCTGTGTTTTCTGCTTTAAAAGGCTGGGAGTTTTTATCTATGATTATATAATAACTTAATTTCCACGTCTGTCTGCTTCCTGACCTATCTCATACTGAACATCTGCTGACATCACAATTTACAATACATTTTTTGTCAAAACGTTAATTCAAAACAGGATTTGATCTCTCCTGCTAGTTAAGGACATCCATGCCCCTAGGATAGGTGTGAACCTATGGGAGAAATGTCCAGCAGTCCCAGAGAGAGAACAGTCCAGCCATTGCCAAAACTCAGAACCTTCTGGAACACACAGCAGAGTGGGTCTCTTACAAACTCACTTCTTTCCAAGAAAACTACAATAAAGAGGTGAAGAAAAAAGCTTGTTCACACACATTTTCTGCTTGTCATGACGCAGGTAGGGTGGGCTCCAAACCCAGGGGCTTCCCACTGTTTGGTCTCTTCTGCCAGGCAGCTATCAGTAAGACAAGAGGGCATGGGCACGGTCTTAAGCTCTGCTAGGGGAGGTTTAGGTTGGATATTAGGAAGAAATTCTTTACAGAGAGGGTAATCAGGCATTGGAATGGGCTGCCTAGAGAGGTGGAGGATTATCCGTCCCTGGAGGTTTTTAAGATGAGACTGGATGTGGCAATTAGTGCCATGGTAGTCCCATGGTCTAATAACTCTGGTGGTAGTGGATCAAAGGTTGGACTTGATGATCTCACAGGTCTTTTCAAACCCAGCTGATTCTATGATTCTATGAACAAAACCAGAGGGATTAAGACATCCAAGTTTGATGGCTTTTGGCATGATAGGGATTTCAACCACACTCTTCAGCGCTGGGCCATACTGTACATAGTATACACCCACGTGACTGTTCCTACAGTCCATTCTGTGGCTAAGAAGCAGCATGCAGAACTTGACCTAAAGCAGCCTACCAGCAATGCAGAGACCACCTGGGACTGGAGAGGACACCTGTCTGAACACGGCCTCCAGACCCTTCCCCTCACCACAAGGTGAGCAGCCTGTGCAGCCTCCCTGGCCCAGCAAATCAGCACAAGCGAAGTTTGGTGGTTTACAGCACTGGTAAATTACTCTTCAGCGGCTCATCCGCTTGTCTGAGGGGTGTCTTCTGGCCCCAGTGGCTGGCAACACTCTTACCAGCAAGCTGCAAAACATTAAGAAGCACTTTCTCAAAATGGCAGAGATGGGTTTATATACATTTCAGATTTCCATAGCTCTGTTTTGGGGATACCTTATGTAATAAAACTGATGTATTTTAAGACAGATCCTGTCTTCCTGGAAATATAAGGATATTTTATTTCCAACTCTTGAGTGACCACTAAAATACCACTTTCACAGAAAAATTTAGTGATGCATACACAGTTGAACAGGCTTGAAAGGAAAGTCCATTAGTACAAATAAGATCAAGTTAAGGTCCTGTTCTACACCTGGCAGAACCACTTTGGTGAGACCTTTCAAAAAGCCTTATAAAGAGCTAGTAGAGAAAAATCCCTGAGTGATACTCAGAGTAAGCAGAGAGGTAAATGTTTGCCAGATTAACTGTAAATTGCAGCTGCTTGACTTCAAGTACGTGTTCTGAAAAACCATGAATAATACTAGTCTTATAAATATAGTGAACTTTCCTAGCATGAAAAATAAAATCTTATGTGTGCTGCCAAAAAAAGTCTGCCTGGAAGCTTTCTGTTTCAGTTTTGTACTAGCTAGGAATATGATTTCCCCCAAGTCCAATGTCTACCAAATATTCAGGTAATAGGAGAAGATCATTCAGTGTCTAAATCAGGAACTCTTCTTTACAGATGCATAAACTGATCCAGAATTTTAAGCTGACTGATTACAAATTTCCCAATGGTGGAAAATGAAAACTGCCTTGGAAACAGAAGAGATAATAATTTCATCTGGCAAAGGTCTGTCTCTTTTTGTAAATGGCCTGTGGAACCAATAGTACTGGCAAGTCAGAACAGGTTAGTACTTTACAGCACAAAAATTACACAAATGGAAAAGATCAATGCCATTTTCTGAACAACATGCTTCAGCCTTTAATCAGAAGCACAGTACAAGCAGATCCATTTCAGAGCAACCCCAAGGGAACCACCAGAGAAGAAAAACTCTATTTCCAACTGGGGCTTTTTTCTGCATTGGTGATAAAAGGACAAATGATGCTCACATCTCCCAAAATCATAACATCTCTAGCCCTTCTTTTTCCCATCGATGATCTTTCCCTCTTTTATTTAATGAAAACAAACACTGCAACAGTGAGTTTCATTATTATTTCATCTCTTGGTTTCTCCTGGCTGTTAGTAACTCTTGGCTAAATGTAAGCCACCCACAAGTGCTGTCCCACATCAACAATGAAACAACCATAACTATAGTTACAAACAACAGTTAGAGAGATAGAGTACCAAAAATACATATTTTCTAGTGGTTTGGGCTCCATTTACCATTAAAAAAAAAACAAAACAAACAAACAAAAAAAAAAAAAAAAAAAAAAAAAAAAAAAAAAAAAAAAAAAAAAAAAAAAAAAAAACTATCAGGATGTTATAATTATATATATTTGATGCATGATGGAAATAAGCCCTGGATTTAGCTGACCTTTTGCAAGAAACTACAGGGTGTAGGATAAAGAGTGTGTGACATCAAGGAGACCAAAGGATTTTCTGAGTATCGTGTAAGGATTTAGCTCTGAGCTGATGTGATGAATGTTGCCACAGCAGAAAGCAGATTTGTGATAGAAAGAAGAATACCAGATTAAATGTCAAATTCTGAAGTTCTGTTAAACAGGATTTTACTACACTGACTTTTAGCCATATAATGGCCAAATTAAGTAAGTTCTGAGTTGAACTCTGAATAGCAAAAATTTGCAGGAAAGATAAAATGTGATACTGCAGTGTACTTCAAACTGCCAGGAGTCTTTCTAAAATAAACAAAGATTACATGGAGGTTGAACATTGTGCAAAATTTTCAAGCATTGGTCTAAGTAGCTCTTGCTTATGAGCAACTAATCATAAAGATTACAAAAATCTTAAACCTTCCAGAGTTAAGTTGTTTCCATAAAAAAAAGCACACAGCACCCTGTCAATTCTCTCAGACTATCTCCAAGGAATCACTGTTTCTTAGGCCTCAGACTGATGCTGTCTCTCTTCCCCTTGGCTGTGCCATCTCATTCCAAGGCTTTATCTCAATACCACCATTTATCATCACATCTATTATGCAAGGTGTTGACTACTTTTATGCACTCACATTTTAAAGTATAGTAACAGCATAGTTAGGCAAATCTATTGATGTGCTTTCGTTTCTTTGTCATGTCTGTAACAGCATTTAAAATCTTGTTCACTTTTCTCAGATATTAACAGGAACTTGAAGATTTTACAAATTTTACCCTTCAATAACTTCAAACTGCTTATGGAGTTGAAGCAAACATTATTTCTCCTAAGCATGGGAAATTTTATTTCAACATATTATTTCAGCGTGTTATTTAATAATACAAGCAGCTTAGGAAAGTATCTTATTTCCATTTCAGTTTAAATGGCAGATGATGGATAAATTGTAGCTAATGCTGGAAAGAGAAGTGTAAAACGAACAGACTCCTGATTAAACGCTATTACTAACTCTGGCAATTTCCTTGGCAATTATTTCAAGGACAAGGCTGAAATAGTCTTTAATCTTTCCTTATTATAAGCAAACATTTCCTTGACACATTACTGTTTTCAAAAGAATTCCTAAAAAGTAAATAAGGTCAAAGAAGTTGGACGAAGACTGATTTATTTTTTAGAGAGCTACGTGTGCAATAACATGTGTTTAGAAAAGTAGTAAGGGGAGTAATAAATGCTTAATAAATACTATAATTTTCATTATTTGTAGGAAAAATAAACCCAACTAGCTATGCTTCATGATTTTTACAGGAGCCTGCCCTAAGCTCAGTCCTCCCAAAAGCTGGATCTGATAATGACATTTTTGAGAGCCAGCTGATCAACTATGGTTTAAAGCTATATTTCTAACATAAATGACATAGCATTTAAAGCTAATTTGGCATAAAAGTAGAAGGCTAGTTTTCATCCTGCAACAGTCTCCTCAGATTCAATATGCAAAACAACTGAAAACTCAAAACCACCACTGGAGACAACAGGAGGAAACCTATCAAAGGCATATACAGATATATTTCTGCCTTTTTCTACTTCACCCATCTTCCCCTCTTTGAGCTACTCACTCATTTGCAGGAACCAGTTCTCCCTCTTTCCTACCCAAGACTTGATTATCCTAGAAGTAAACCAGCTGTTGAAAATCATTCAACACATAGGGGACTACAGGTTTATGTGGAACTTAGAAACTATACTATGCATCCAAACAGTATTATTAATGACTCCTTTGGCAGAGGTGTAAGAACTGAGATATTTTACAATATCAGATTTTAAGGAACTGTTTTTATATACCTAGAACTGCTTCAGGTCCTACCTAATATTCCAGCAAAGTCTGAGATCACACAAAAAAGCAGCATTCAAATCTACAGGAACATATAATCAGTGCTGGGAGTACTGTCTAAACACATAGCCCAAGAGAAGACAGCTCTCTGCTGCAACTGCCCATAAAACTGGCAATTTTGTGACTAATTGGACAGAATTGGCGCTTGTATATGTTAAAATGTATCTACTTAGTGAGGGACGAAACCAAACACTCCTGAGTTAAGCAGGAATGTACTGGTGGAGTATCGTGAAAAACAAAAAGGTTCAGTAAATCCCTCTGGCTAATTACAAAGTATCTTTCTTTACTCCCTGAGTCCTGACAGCTACTAGGAGAAGCTCAGCTTCGTAAGGGAGAGAAACTCAAGCTGCTTGTGCACATTCCAACTGGCAGTTATTTTCTCTTGAAACCACTTGCATTCTGGAGCAGAAGATGACATTTGCTTTACAGAAGACCAAGCTGTTCCCTTGTGTTAGGTGTTTTTTTTCCCAATCAAAATCGTACAGCATCAATGAAAACTCTGAAAATCAGTGCAATATTTAAAAATACAAAAATCACTTCAGATTTACTTTTCCACAAAAGGAATTATATAGTTATGTTTAGGGTGCACTAACATGTAATTATAAGCTGAATTTTGCAGCTGCCTTATAACATCCTATTTCTAAGAAGAACCCCCATATTTTAAGGCCTTGTCAAAAAAAAAACCTTCCAACTAAATAGGCCCATAAGAAAAAGTTGTGAAAGTACTGCATTTATCTTCATAAAACATTTTTGACAGTCTCTGCATTAGCTATAATTAAATATATGCATCAAAACCCTTGCCCCATTGCAGCTACTTTGTATGTTTGTGCTTACCATAAGTAGAAGACATTCTATGATAGCATATAATAAACTTCGCATCTCACCACATTGTTCAAAATTATTGAGTAAGACAATGCTGCATACAAGAACCAGAAACCACAGTGAATTTTCTGGGAGAAGCAGAGGACAAAATAAAACAAAATACTTGATTTTCATTCAATCCTATTCCTAATTTTGATCCTATTTACAACTGTGTCATTTTTTTCTTGGAGCTCCTGTTATCCCCCACCTAATAGACAAGCAAAAACAGGCAAGGAGGTTCTCAGCACAGCTGTAAGGCTTTGAGAGGTTCAGCTCTTGCAAGCCCACTCTGATTAGAACAAAACTGAAAGACAGAGACTGTCAGAGAGCAGTCGTGAAGATATTTGGCCAAAGAGAAAGTCCAAACACTGAGTTAAGCTTAAGCCTTTTTTCTCATTCCATACACCATCCACTGTGACAGAAGAGTCTCCCACTGCATATTTAGCAAAGTTGCAAAGATCATTCTGAACCTTCAACAGTCTGCCTAACTGCTTAAAAACCCCTCACATTTCTGCCTGTTTGAATAACCAAGCTGCTATCTTCTCCTCCTCTGCCGAAATCCCACTGGCTCAGTGATGCAAAAGTACTGCCACACCCTTCGATTGCCCTGCTACAAAGGGGTGCATCTGATGC
Source organism: Empidonax traillii (assembly GCF_003031625.1). Lineage (NCBI taxonomy): Eukaryota > Metazoa > Chordata > Aves > Passeriformes > Tyrannidae > Empidonax > Empidonax traillii. The sequence goes on along the minus strand of NW_020955602.1, from coordinate 214,986 downwards.
TGCCAAACTTGACCGAGTGCAGGTGCTGGTAGATCCTGAGCAACTGGAAAGCCCCATTTCTCCTCTCCCTGACAGACCCAGAGGAGAAGTACATAGCCAGAATGCAAGACAGCAGCAATGGAAATGCCAAAGAAGCTCCAACAGCTGCCACTAGAAGGGATGCCACCCACACCCTATCAGGACTCGCATCTCCCCTGTTCTCTTGCAGGAGGCCACATAGGACCTCTCAGACACCTCGCAACAGCCACCCATCACCTTAGAAAGACCAAAAGCAATGCTGGCAATCATCTCAGCAGCCATCACATATAAGCCCCATCTTTGAAATTTCCACTGCTGCTTGGAAAAGGATGTGTTGACTTCAGCTGCCTGCAGCGTAACAAACATACACCCATTCAAGGCTGTAAAGAGAGCTCCTATCCTTCAATTGTTAATAAAGCATTATACAGTTGTTCCTCTCTGTAATTTTCTCACACCCTGCTACAAGAAGAGTAAATGGACATGTAAGAAAAGCTTTATGATGTTTTGCCTGTTTGTTTTGGTTAGAGGGTGTGTGGGTTTTTTTAAACACATGGCAACATTTTGATTTCTATTCTTAGAAACCATTTGAGGCAAAAAAGAGCCCATGAAAGAATTGAAGTCCACAAATGAACTTCCTTTCTGCTGGGTTTTTCTCAGCCATCTCCCCTCCAGTCATGCCTGCCAAAATCCCATGCTTTATAGGGGCATCTGTTCTATTCTCTCCAGGCCAAAAAAGGAGACTTTTCAAACTCTTACTACAGCTGATGAAATCTATAGCTCAATGAGCCTAATGCAATTTTTTCCCCCATGTCTGCAACTCCACAACTACCATCAGAAAGGAAAGTCCTTTTCTCCTCCCTCCCTTTCTGCAGCCATACATTCCCAATCCAGGCCTCTTCTAAAAGCTGTCCTCCTCCCACTCCCCATCTTGTTGGTTCTTACCACATGACTGAGGACCAGACACAAGCCATGAATTGAAACTCTAAATCAGCTGCTGAACTGACATATTCTTATGAATCCCTACACTGTTTTAAGTGCTTCACGCACAGCTTTGCTGTGAAGTTACAGACAACGTAGAACATACAACAAATACATATAAAACAGTTGCTTTCCCATACTAGTACTACTCCTAGTGGTACCATGTAATTTTGTATCATAATAAAGGCAGTCTCACCGAATTTGACTAAAAACTGATAAGTGCTTGATACAAGCAGCAGGTCACTCTGAAACTACTCTGTCTGCCCATAAGTTAAGATCACACACTGGCTTCATCCAAGTGCAACACATTTCCTTATAATTTAGTGTGAAAAACACAGGGCACCACAATTACATCAACTGCCCATGAAATAATAGTTTTAATGTGTTTCAGATGTGTTTTAAATAAGCAGACATTCTAGTATTTATCACCTGTGTAAGGCTTCAATGTAACCACAATGGCAAGCATGGGCCACCAGCATCACTGCTGTGGCTTTCAGTGAAATCAGCAAAAAGAGACCATAAAAAATCTGAACTTAACAAAATATCCCCAGACATTTGCATCAGAAACAGAAGATGACAAAATTAAGCTGAGCAGTAGGTACATATTTTCATGTATTAAAATCAGTGTTTGCACAATACCTCTAAGAATGCCTCACATACTTCATTTTGTTATGGGTAAAAGCCAAAGGCAAGTCTGAAAAGCTCCTTTTTTTCTCTGGAAGCAAAACATGTCTCATCATTTGAGGCACACGAAAAATGTAAGAATATATCAATTTGCAAATGAGCTTTTTTTGTAATTATTTAGTTAGATTTTCCAGCTAGCCAGAATCTAGTTCACATATCATCTTCAAGAAGCAGGAACAGTCCTAGCAGGGAAAGCATAGGCAGGTTTTCAGCATCCTGGGCATGAAGACCAAAGCTAATATCTGTGCCCACTCTATACCAGCTCTTTTTGGCTCAGCCTGTAAATGCATCGCCTCACTAGCAGGCTGTATGTATGAGCTGAATACATAAGCTCTTCCCCTTGTGAAAAGGAAAAGAAAAATTAAAAACTCAAACGTAGGCTCTACATCTGGGGGAAAAAAGGCAATTAAAAGAAGAGGAATACATGTCTGACCTGGCCCAGTTCCCTGGTGAAATCAAGATTAGGAGGCATGTTTATGAGCAAAACTAAGTCAATATTTTTGAATTGGGTTTTAGTGCAAATCTTAGTTTTGCTATTCATAAAATTCAATAGGTAATTACACAGCTAGGCAAATGTCCTTAGAGGAAAGTAGAAAAATAATGAATTCCCTACATAATTATTTATAGCTATGTTTTTGAGTGAACACAGTGTAACAGGCATCAAGCCAATATTTAAAGGCAAAAAACCAGATTTGTAAAGCCTTAAATATTTCTGTAAGCCAGTCTATAGACTACAGCCCATTTCACAATCTAATCTGCCCTTGCAATACATAAAAATCCCAACAACTCAGACTGCCTCTGTGATTAATCATTAAGATTTAAAATAAAACCTTGACAAAGACAGGTCCAGGAGCACAACCACAAAATACGTAATGCTATCAGAACATGCAATTTGCTTAAAATAATGCTCCCAGGAAGCACCATAGTGTTGTGTGCAAAATATTTTGTCTGATCCGTATTTTTAAAAAACCCTTGGGAACAAAATCATTACCAAGCATCAGTCAAAATGGCAACAAGTAGAGATCAGATCCAATTCAGTCTTTCATGACTAACCTGAAGAACAAGCTGCTTATCGCTCCAAAGCTCAAAAAAGATGATGAAAACTATATAACACAATGTCCTTTATCTCCCTAAAGACAACCGATTAAATTCAGTTAGGAGCTGATTGGAAAGTAATGATGCTTCTGCTTTCCAAATACATGGCTTAATTGCCAATACAACTTCACAACAAAACAGATAGGAAAAAAAAATGTCCCTCTCCTGCTACTGAAAAGTCAAGCAATAGCTGCTGGCAAGAGAAAGAAAGGCCAAGTTGTTGTTATTTTTTTAAGCTCCGATGTCATCAATAAATGGAGACAAAACTAAACAAACAATTTTTTGTAACAAACAAACAGAACATGATCCAAAACGTTCTTCTAAAATCTCTTGGGTTTTATAATGTCACAAGTAAAAATTAAAATAATAATCTATATGAATACATAAAATTCCCAGCACAAAGGAGGTTTAACTGGATTGAAAAGAATGGTTTTTTAATTTGTATATTGTATACAGATGCTCTTGCTCCAGTTTAAGGCTTCTTCTATACACATTAGAAACAATATTGGACAGATTGCTCTGCTCTCTCTCAGCACTGTGCAAAACAGATTTAAAAGGAGAAGATCACTGTGCACAGAACTTGCAGAGTGCATTTTCTTCTTACGACAGCAGGAATTTTCAAGCAATTTGAGTAAAATATTAGTTTGTTCTCTCTCATTCAAATAAAATTAAGTCGGCATTATTTTTACTACTGTAGCATTTCGTATGCACAGCAGGAAACTTGCCAGGTATATATTGGAGCTAGAGGAGCATACGTCTTTAAGGAAATGGTAAAATGCAGACACAGTAAAGCTTCATCAATGTAAGCAATAGACACTAAGTTCCTCCCTCCTGTAGCAGCTCTAATTTAAATGCCAAGCAGCTCTGTGGGTGCAAAAGACTGAATCCTATATCTTTGTTCTTGCCAAATACCTCCACTGCCTTCACCTTGCATAACATTTCTTTAGGACTAGACATATTTGTCTCTTTTATCCAGAGCCAATACATTTCTCTGTTATGAAATATCCACTTCCCATTGATGCTGATGACAACCTGCACACCTCTCACAGCTCTCCCAGTTTAAGGACAGGCCAGTTAAATATGATGCAAAAGCACCTTCCAAACATTCTTTTTTCTTTATGAAGAATGTAGACAGATCTTAGTGATAAATGTTCAGGACAATCCAAGGATTCCTTCTTGAGTGCAGAAGGGAGTACTTGTAGAGATGCACACAAAAGTTGCAGGACAAGTTAAGAAGTAAACAGGAGAGGAGATGACAGGAACAAAGGGGGGGAATGAGGCTGGAGGAAAAAAAAAGCAGCTACAAACATCACAAGTACTGTTGAAACAAACAGGTTGTGTGTATCCATGTATGGATCAAAACCAGTGCCAATAAATCCACAAATCTCTTTTTAACCAAAAACTGACTTCCTGGTTTTAAGACAGAACTAAAACAAAATAACAGAAAATAAAGGGTCCATCATTGATTATACTGGGTTTGTATTAGTTTATCCACTCTGCTTTTCTGCAACTTTTATCTATCTTGGGAGAAACACATTTTCTCCTGCAAATAAATGGCTACTGCAAAACAATTATGTCCATTTATACCAGGTAAAGTATCCCCCAAGACAGACAGGAACTAGCAATATGTAGTGCCAAGGTAGTTTCTGGGAAGGACAGAGCAGCTGAGCCCAAAAATGACTGCACCCATTCTGTTTAATATTTTGGACACTGGGCAATTCTTCCTTAGTGCAAGAGAAACCAAGCTGTCCCAGGAAAAGAATTAGAGCAGGAAAGCCTGTTTAATTTGCAGTCAAACTCTGAAATAAACCTCTCAGAAGTAACTGTGAAGAGACATGTCTCTCATACATCTGCTACAACTTGAACAGTTCTGCCTGCACATTACTTGCTTGGAATGCTTTGTGGGGCTTTTTAAAAATTTATTCTGGACAATGTCACATAACATATATTTATTCATTAATTCATTTATTCGTTAACATCCCTTCATTATCTTCAGTGACAATACCATTGCAAGACTGAGTTTTGCTTCAGCAATCTATGAAACCTCTGTTTTTTCCCAGAAGCCTAATCATCTTTCAATCATTTGTGTTACATCACTTGAGTAATTACTAAATTTGGATTTATTTCAGGGAAATATATAAATCTCTTCTGTAAAAATCAACACTTGAGGAAGTCACACTCCATGCTGCTTTGGAGCCCCTGGAAAGATACAGGCACACTTAGACTATAGCTCACCAGCCTTGTTTCATACCTCTGTTTTAACGACTTGATAAATCATTCCTCAACAGTCTATAGAGACAGTCAGATCTCCATTGACTACAGGAGTCCACCTCAACATCTCTATGCTTTTTGATGATCCACCTCCTTATGCTACACACCCCTTTGCCCTGCTCCCCCTCATGACACCAAGAGGAGATACTTGAGACCAATTTCAGATTTCATTTAGATAAACAAGAAAGGCAAAGAAAGAAGCATGTGCAGCTGGTGTAAAATAAACACACATACGCTGCTAAAAATGTTCCAGGCTGAATTCAACATCCACAAGGAGCTAAGGAAAACAGCAACACAGAATTCCTTACAAAGATTCCTTGGAACTGGGAGATCCTGTTGCTGCTCCCAAAGACTACTCTGACTGTTTTTTTCAGAGTATTTTAAGACAGGACAAAATGTCACAAATAAGTAATTTACTTGATCTGGGGTTTGTATCTTGATATTGTTTACTGCCACTGAAAAACTACCACGATCAATTAATACTTCATACCTATGTCCAACAGACACTGAAATGCAATTGGGGTCTGACTTTATCAAATCCACAGGCTATCACAAAACCTGTCAACATGGTTACACCAACACAAAGTAGAAGAATTTTGCAAACAGAAAATGGGAACTGATACAACCAATGCAACAACAGTGGAGATGCAGTTTTGAGATGAAGGAGCATGCATAACAAGGGAGTAGAAAGGGAGGTGTGGTGTTTGCTCATGGTTAAACCAAAAACTCTGCTATGAAAACTCCCAAATTCCAGAACCCCTCTGAAAAAGATAGCAAAGTCTGCATTTACAATACCATGGTTTAAATCAGCAGGACATGAAGAACTGTATTTCAGACTCTGCACAGGCTCAGTCACTGGGTACCATTTCTGGGTACCATTTCTGCTCTCCAAGTTGTTGACGACCACAAGCACATCAAAACACACACTCCCTCCCCAAAAGCACAGTCTCAGTAGCACCATTCGGCAGCCAAAGACCATAGTGGGCTCTGGATACCCTCCCAGATACCTCTGTCAGCCAGATTAAGCTGTCTCCAAGCACCCACACTGGGCTGGGATCCCCATGAGGTTCCATTTGGATCTCTCCCTCTGAGGGAGAGACACATAGACACCAGTCATGGGAGTCTACAACACCGCCCCATCTTTGGCAGGCTATTTACAGCATCAGTGCAATGGGGACAATTGCTGCCAGGGATTTCCCCTCCAAACCATGCCTCAAAATAACACTGGGATGTGGGAGGAAAGCAACTTGGTTAACACTGCCTCACACAGGACTATTTTAAGTAGGAAAACCCTGAGGATTAGTAGGGTTTTGATTCTTTCTCCCAAATGTTGCCACTTTAGGCACTCCCATTAGACTCTGCTTCCTCCTCCAGCTTTAATCAATCACCTGATGGAATCAGAGTAACAAAAATAAGAAAAACTACTATACATGGAAATGAATGAGAAATGAAAAAGTATTTTCCTGCCAAGACCAAAACAATAGCAACCAAATACTTTTCATTGTGCCAGGACAGACTTCTGCTATTTCTCAGGCTACAGCGTCACTCTTTGATTTGACAATTTAAAGGAAAAAAAAAATTATTTGAACATTTACATCAGTAAGCCATCCAGTCTTTCAGAAGCTGAAAAACCCATACCTGGCGTACAAAACTGTTAGAGGTAGTGTCGGAAGATGTACTCCCATCTGATCCTTTAAATCGGTTTTTTCTTCTTGCCCCTTTACCGTATGACTGTAAAAAACAAAAACAAAAACAAACAGATTAGAGAAATAGCATTACAGCATTAAAGCATCAGTTTGTGTTGCATAGAAAGCTTTCAGTGTCTCCCAGGCAAGCAGGGATTCGGATTATCAGCTCTGTGACAATCAATAAGCACATATTCAGTAAGTAACTGATGGGATGTGAGCAAGTGCTTATCAGGTTTGGTCAATCGAGCACTAAATGCTTTGTTGTTTTTGGTTTTTTTCACATCGGGGTTTGGAAAAGCATTTATAGACTTGTATAGATGTCGAATTATTCACTCAAGTCACAGTGATTAAAAAGCACAGTTTGTTTTGCAGCTAGTTTAAATAAACAAGGTAGAAAAGGAGATACTGGAACAGTCCTGAGTACACTATAGCAATAAGCCAAGTCAGCTGAGGGAACAAGAAACAGCAAGAAGTGATCAACAACTTGTTGATTGAGATACAAGCTTATAGCCTAGGGAGATTTTACAATAAAGTGGTTTTTTACAAAAAGTCAAAGAAAGTAAAAGCAGAATAACAATAAAAAAGGAATACAGGTGTAACTGGAAAAGGGATAAATACAACTAAATGCAATTGAAAGCAAGTCATCATTTTTACCTATTAGGAATTTAAAAAGACGCCAGGAGAAAGCTATAGTTGGCTTAAGCAAAAAATTAAAACCATAGTTTAGAAACACAGCAAATGGGTGTGTTTGTGCCCCCCTCCCAAAAAAAAAAAAACCAAAACTTATTTGTTCTGTGCACTGAATATCGATCATCAATAAATATAATTAAAATAAATTTAAAAAACATGAAAGAGTTCAAAACTATGTTATTTTTAATCGCTTATTTATGTGGTGACTGTAAAGTGTGACATGACACCACTCTGACCAGGGCATCCTCCCAGGTATAGCAATGACATTAAAACATAACCCTTCCTATGCTAGTGCAATTGTTTAAGTTCATCTAAACTTAAAATAAAATTATATCTTGACTACTTAAAACATTATTTTCCTTGAGGCTGATAAACACAATTTTTTCCTTACTCATCATGCTGCTGTAAAGGTCATTTTACTAATCCATCTCTCTGGATCATGTCTTCTCTCTTTAAGTACCTCCCACAGTTCCCTGAAATAAACAGGGTCTTTGTCTTCTCTGTCAAAGTCTATGTTGGCCTATTCCCAATCTTACCTCTCATCCTGCATTCAGCACTCAACTTTTGAATTCTACAACAACTCAGAGAAAAAAAAAAAAAAAAAACAACAACACAAAACCAAACACCAGTCTCCATCACCAACATGCTAAATTTCCAGAGAGTAATTTCATATCCTCTCCCATAATACCTTGGAATCCTTCTCCCAGGGACAAAAATTCTTTTACAGAAATCTTGTTGTTCTCCTTCAAATATACAACAAAAACACCTTCTAGATAATAAAGTATAAGTGTATCTCAAAATATTATACTAATAAAAGATATTATTTATCCACTTTTACTTTCTAGGATTCCAAGTCCATGCATCCACATCCTGCTGTTGACTTTGGTCATAAGTCGCTCTTGGTCTCAGGTTTAGGCACAATGAGAAAATTATGATCAGCTTACTGGAGAACACGGCTGTGCATGCATTACAGCACAGCACTCCTGATAACCTGGCCCTAATACAGCAAACCCTGGGATAAAACCCTGCCTGGTGCATAAGGTATGTCCTTCCCTGTGCCTGAGTAATCTTCAGAGCACCATGCTGAGCTTTGGGCCTGAGTTCTCTGGTTCTCATGGTAGGGAAGGATGGGCTACAGTGCTGGCTCAGAGTGACACTTAAAATCTCATAATGGCAGATTTTTCAGATCATGACTTCAAAATCTGAATTGTTGTTCTTAGAAGTAATACATATGATAAGTACGGTGAAATATTTTGCAATTTAAGAGTAACTGAGGAGGACAACATATTGCCACTACAAACTTCAGATTGTTTGACAAATCCAAGTAACTTGCCTCCACGAGATGCAAGAGAAGAATATCAAGCTGTATCTGGACCATAGGTGTTGATTCTGGGCAAGTTTGGAGCACTGGTTGAAACAGAACATACCAATCTTTTAGAAAGGATGTCTCATCCAACAATAGTTCTGTTAGCCTGACACTCTCAGCAAAAATAATATCTGTTATGTCACTGACCTAACAATGACCTACAACAACAGCAATTCTTTGTCCCTAAAAATACAGATTTATGGGAAAGATATTTTGCCAAGCTCGTATGATTTTTTCAAAACTGTAAAGCAGCCATGTAAGAAATTTCTGTAAGTCACACAAATTGATTCTACACATGCTGGTTAGGGCACAACCATAGGAAAATTAGCATGCCAATGAAGTGCTGATGAGTCTAGAACTGTAACCCAGCACATCTCAAAATGTAAAATTAAATTTCAATGAGGAATAGTTTTACAGGGTTGCATTTCTAAAAGGAATCTTTGATAACAGAAGAACTTTTTGATAATAGAAAGGCCTTCATAGATCAATAAGAATACAAAGTAGGTTGGAACCACCATTACCAGCAAATTATTCAATATATTTTCCAGTTACAGTTAGAACAGATGGTTCTATCAGAACCATCTTTTTCATATAATATAATATCATTTAATATAATATTTCACCTAATACAATATTAAAGTACCTAAAATACATTAAAAGTATCTTTAGCAGCAGTAGTTCTCAAATACAACAACATCTTTAAATCAAAATTTAACTCTTAAAAATGATTCTCATTGGGGTAACTGACTTTGGTTACCCACAAACATTCTGAACCAGTTTTCTACAACTTTTGTGGAAGCAAATAGAAATGTACTTAGAAAAAAATAAAGCATTTCTAACATTCACAAAGGAGTTCAAGAATATAATATAAGCATCACACTATATAGGCAATTTCATAAATGTGTACAGTGTAGTATTGTGTGATTCCCAACGAGATACTAAAAAAAAAAGTACACATATTCTCTTTCATGTTTTGTTTGTATTTTTCCCCAGTTACTACAATATTATTTTATTTACAGTGTCACAGTGTTCACTTTTATAACACACAAAAAAATTACAACAAAGGCAAAAGAGGGACTGAGTCTAGAGTGATGAGGATAAAACAAACAAGAGCAGAATAAAACCGCAGTACAAGCAGAGATAAAATACACACTTTCCTATCTGCATAGCAACGACTAAAAGCATTTCTTTCTGGCAATGTTACACAGAAAATGCAGCTCACATGGAAGCTCACCTTGATTTTTCAGTTTGAGAAGTTTTTTTGCATGGCAGCACATATGTTCTTGTTCTAGTCTTCTATAAGTGGAAATTATTCAGAAGTACAAGCTAAATACTAACTTTAAATGCAAAAAACCTATTGACATGATGGCAGGCTGTGGCTGCAGAGTGTAGACAAAGTCAGTTTTACACCTGCTTCTTTGCACAGACTGATTCTCAGTCAGAGGAAAGGGGGACAACTTCGGCACATGGGAAAAATGGGATTTCATGAGTCCTTTCCTTATTTTAAACTATGCTAATCAGGGACTACATTTGTATTCTATGCCTTTCAAGCTTATTCCCACAGTTAAAAACGCATTAAATTTTCTTCTGAAAATAAGATAAGTCTTCCATAAACAAAACAGTCTTATATATTTTTAAAAATCACTAACTATCTCTGTCATGTGGAGAATCATGAATACTCATCCTGTCATAGTCATTAAGTTTTGCTTTTTTTAAGTGTATTTTTTTTCCATAAGAGCTTGATGTGAGAGCAAGACCTCTGTAGGAAAAAAAAAAAATCTACCAGTTACTTTCAATTCTGGGAATAAAAAAAAAGTAGAATTTTTTAACAATGAAGCCAATATGTTACTGTGATTTTCATATTAAAATTAGCTGCTTTATCTGTGTTCTGTGCAGCAGTTGGCTGCGATTTAGTGGCTAAAAATAAAGGGCTGAATCACGATGTGTGGACATTGGCCAGTAAAAGCAGCAACACGAGACAATTGTTCTTAACCTATATGGTACCCAACACACAACCACTGGAGATCAAATGCTTCCACATCCCAGTTTACAGTGCCCAATGGTAACAATCCCAAAACTCAGCAGAGGCAGGTTCCCATGGCACACCAGCATTTGCCCCAGCTAGTTTGAATACAACCAGCACCAACCCTACAAAGAAGCCTGTTGGTATAAAAAGTTTGCTGACAGGAACATTCTCACCGGACTTTAGCAGAACATCTTACACAAACCTAAAGTTATGAATACATTTAAGTGTTTACAAGATCAAAACTTGAGCTTGGTTTATTAGTCAGATGTGTGAAATTCTTTTAAAATTGTCTGAGCTGCCAGAGACAAGAAACAAAACATGCACATTTATGTTCTACAGCTTCTCAAAATACCTGGCAAACAATGTGAAATCTTACAAAAAAAACAAAAACAAACCATCAAACTAACTTTGTAAAAAACATTTCATCAGCAAAGTCTTTACAAAGCAAAGACTCTGCTCTCCAACTCTGACTAGAAAGTACATTGTGCAATCATTATTCAACCCATCTAATCAAATGCAATACGGGAATCATATGAAGCATTAAAGGCATACATAGCAGTTTTCTGATAATTAACAGTTTTATATACATTTACTTGTTATTGCAAACAGATGAGATCAATGTCACTCAGTAAAACTTTAATTTTAATGAGGTTCTGCCCCAATACATGAAAAGTATGCATCCATAACATTTAATCCTCTAACACACATGACAAGCAGAAGGCATGGTTTATCCCTGTAGGCAAAATACTATCATCTGGAAGAGGAAATATAAAACATTTAAAATTCAGTGAGAATCTTGAAAAATGCCCTTCACCAGTAACCACTCTCATGGTATTTTATATCAAAGCAGCAGTGAGGACTATGTACAGAGTGAGTCTGAACCCTTATTGTTTATCATAGGTAAAACAGCTCCTTAAAAAATATCTTACTGGTCTCATTCCAAAAATGGTGAAAAGGCATAGGAGATTTAGGCAGTAGAAGAGTAACTAATGTCAAGTCAGATCTTTAAACAAAGATGCAAGACAGAAATTGGAGAGAAAAAAAAAATCAGATCTAGAATGTATCTTATATGGTCTCAGATGAACAAGTGACCAACTACAAAGATCAAAAGAACAGCTAAAGGTAAAGAGTGACCCCCTGATGAATTAGAGAATTGCTAGAAATGTCAGAAATGCAAGAATGAACTAAGTATTTTTCCTTCCCATGCAAAAGCTTTGAAAAAAGTTAAAAATACCCATGTTCTAATCAAAAGATAGCAAACCGGGAAGGTGCAGAACGTACACATCCAGCTCTGTCCTTCCCTTAGAAGAATAAGCCCTCGCTACTTTAACCAATTCCTTATAACAGGGTAACAAATGTTCCCGTAGCTCAGACCCCCTGAGCCCTCTCTGGTCCATGGCCAGGTTTGTGGCCACTCAGAAATGATATCCTTCAGCTACTGGAGGGTGTAGCCTCCAGTATCAGCTGCATGGCTGTAAACCCCCACACCCGCACGTGAATATTTCTGATCTTAGCACCACAAATCCTACTAATCTCATAAAGGAGATGAAGTCAGCCTTCTGACAGCACAGCCAAGGGCTAGAAGTTGTACATAGACCCTGGTGATGAGCTCCCCAGCACTCCACAGCTCCCTTCCATTATGGGAACTTGGAACATAGTAATGTATTCTGGCTTGCCTCCATCTCAGGGCCAGGGTTTCATGTCATCCTACATGTCATGTCATCCTACATCAGTGCAGTTCTGTGACAGGCACTCAGTCTTGTGACATACCTTCACCAAAGAAGTTGCCTGAGCCGCACAGACTCATTCCCATAACAGAGAAGAATCCCCAGGTTAGGTTTCAAAACCTGGATTTCTCCAAACAAACAACTATATATATATATATATATATATATATATATATATATATAGGACACTATTCAGAAAAGACTCCCCTCCAGGAAACCTATCAAATCGAGGATCTCCATATACAGTCTTCAAGTTCATGCAAGCTACAGTGATGACTGTGCAAAGTCCACCCCACATTTTAGAAAATCCTCCACCTACATAAAAAAAAAATCCATAGAAACAAATAAACAATTTATTTCTCCAAACTTGCATATATAATACACAAAGAAGTATTTGACACATGCTTTTTCCCCCCACCATGTAAAAAGGAAAAAAAAAAAAAAACAATTTCTGCTGACAAATCTGTAACAGCGTTAAATCTTAGATGATCTTTTCTGCTGGCCTGTGATAAAGCCTTGCCAACACTGCAGCTAGAAATAGCCCTATTCTCACCAGTTCCTACACTTCTAAGCCATCTCCCAGTGCTCCTACCTTGGCCTCAGACCAGGTCACCTGGCAGTTTCCATCTGCCAGACAAGAAGCTGGGAACTTGGCCTGCTCTCCTCCTCCACAGTGTCTTGGAAACCCACCTCAGTGCAAACCTGTTGCACGTGTATCTGTAATTCCAGTGATGAAGATGTCAGTTCCCAACAGCAGAAGGTGCTGAAGCTCATGCCCAAACCACTCTGTGCTTTCTGCAGCTTTTTAAGATTGGCAACTACAGTTGTAGGCCACGTGCCTGCACATCTCCACCTGCTCTCCATGGATCTCTTAATTTCTCTCATACAAGCAAACAGTAAAAGAGATCTGATTCCATGACAGAGGGTTTTTTGGAGGGAGCAACAGCCAAGTATGGGGCAACTACCGAGGACCTCTGCTAAGGGTCTGCTGCCCTGGGGACAGAAACCAAGACTTCAGAGGGTAGAGAGGGTGATTTTCATTGCTTTGTGTTATTTGGAAGCTCTTCTATCCTGGCACAGGAAAGAATTAAGTAAAAGAAGCAGAAGAAAAGTAACTGAGACTCCAGAGAAGCCAACCTTGGGAGAACACAGGAACTTTTCATCCATAACTGTCTGAAATTAGAAACATAGAGACAAAACAAGACAAATCCAGAGACTGCCTCTGGAAGACAGTTGCCAGATACACAAATAAGTCAGGACTGAAACTGCTGAATTATTTCAGAGGGATTTTATGCTCTAAGAAAAATGTAAAGAAAAATTATTATTATAGCCCATATATGCTGATAATGTGCAATACCCAAACAGAAAATGTCTCAGGAAGATATGAGCATGCAAAATCACTTTTTATTGATAAGAGTTCAGGACAAATAACCCGAAGAGCAGAGGAGAATCATCAGAAAAGTAATAGCTGAAATCAACAGGGCTTTATTCAGTGAAGGACTATTAAAATTTATTTTTGTCAGTAAGGAGTACAACAGTGAAAGGAGGTTACCACACTGCGAGAGAAAACACTACCTCTTGCTGAGGACCACGAGAAAGTCCAACGAATGGAGGTGGATTTTATCTCTGTATATATTCCACTGAGTTGCTGCTACATTGCATTTGGATTCTAGGGATGCTGCCAGAAGAGAGTAAAACCTTCCATGCCTCTATAATGAATGGGCACTGTTATTATTTAAGTAATAAAAGTGATATCATTCTTGTTTGTTTATGGCTTACAAAGTATTCTTGCAAGTCAATACTGGGAAATACACTGTTGCAAAATGCTTGTTTGAAGAATAAATAAACATGCAAGAATTGTGATAAATCAACCCAGCTGAAAGAGAGCAGCAGAGGGCAGTGTGATTAATCTGCTGAGAACAAATCTCTGGATATTCTTGCCATTCCTCATTACCACAATACAGGTAGTGAAGGGATGGTGCTATGCAACTGGGAAGGTAGCTGGAGATCAAGGAAGGACAACAGTCAGTGTAAAGGCCAAATAACTAAGCTGATATTTTAGAGTCACCACATGCACATCACTCTTAAATTCATCTAACATCAACTGTATTTGATACAGCAGGAAAACTGAACAAGCCTGTCCCAATCCCGATGCATTCACTTCACCTTCAGCAATGCAATGCAAAAAACTAGTCAAGCACTCCAGGGAGAATGAAACCTTTAGACTTGGAAGGCAGAATCACTTAACGATACCAGGTGGTGGAGGAAATCTGAATGCAAGTGAAAGAGCTGAAGAAAACAATCAAGAAGAGAATTGTTTTCATTTAAAATCTGTCAAGTTGTTAGGACCTGCATTGACAGATGATGCATAAGAAGGCAAGAAAAAGAACAGGAGGAAAATAATAATGAGGAAGAGGGAAGAATTCATCCAGAGTAAGATATCTCCTCCCTTCACAAGATAGTCCATAGTTGCTTGATAGAAGGTTTCATTATATTTTCCTTGAAACATCTTGTGTAATTTACTGATCTGATTTGCTGTGACTGTTCCTAATGCACAACACAGGAAACTTTATCATGAGAAAATAGCAACAGAAACTGAATCTAATGATTTCTGGGGACTGAGGGACTTTGAAGGAGGAACATAAGAAAATTACATGGGAGGGAGGGGAAAAACAAAGAGAGGCCAAGAGTTACCATGAAAGGCATTAATATGCCATGTTATAGTATAAACAAATCAACATAGCATCTCAGTTAATTAAAATTATTAAATCAAATATTCTACTAATTCAGATTCCTAAAATAAAGGGGTTCTTGAAATAAAAAACTAAAAAGAGGAGTGGAGTAGATTTTTTTTAAAAAAAAGATACTGATCATCAAAGAATGATGCATTTGAACTGTTTGCTTTTTTTATGATTGTAGAAAATCAAAATCGCACATGTTGATTTTATTACAAAAGGGCCACACCTAAAACTACCACTTGCATTGACATATACCTGAACATTGTGAATAATTCCACAGTGTAACTGTTAGCATGTACATTTGCCTGGATAAAACTGGATAAAACTGAAAATATACTGCAACCCCATCCAGACTAGGATCACAGTGAGTACCTAGAACTATGTTTTTATAGCAATATGGACCTGAAAGCCACAGATAATAATAATAATACAGAATAATAGCCCAATATCTTGTCCCTATTGCGAAGAACTTCCCAGGGACAACACAGTATTACCGTCATGATCCACACCCAAGGAGATTTTACTTTGTTTGCAGATCTTGTTAGGAAAATGCATTATGAAAATAAAAAAAAATTTTGCACAGAGGCTATCTAGGAATATTTCACACATTTAACTACCTTTTAAGTGTATTACTTCCAGAGTGTTAACAATACTCACTCCTTTTGCCACAAGTTTCACCAAAACGGATGGATATGAACAATCAAAGATGCCAACCGTGATGTACAGCTAGGTTACAACAAATCTCAGCTTTGCAAAAGTAAAAGTCTTGGATAAGAGAAATTTTGAGGCTTGTTACAACTCTACAAATGCTCTTCAATTATATTTTGCTAAATTGTAATTCCCAGAAGTAGCACTTCAGAGCAAATACTTTTAGGAGTGATATCACTCCATAAGCTCGCACGTTGAGGTTTTTTTTCCCTGACACATTACTTGGCATGAAATGTTTCTAGGATTGCTACTCAAGTACCTTAGTGAAAAAGATAGTGGTGCACATAGCTGAAGTACCTGTAGGCAATCTACTTGATGATTCACATGTCCTCATTAAGCCTCTCCTTGTCACTGTGAGTGTGTTCTAAAGCAGCAAGATTCTACAATATTGATTTTTTTTAAAAACCATGTTAATGGAGCAAAAATTCAAATCAAAATAATTGTCTCTCAATGCAGTGCATGCTAAGGAATTAACTTACATTATTATTCAAAGGGATCTTTTGCTTCCACAATCTTATTTCCTCTATACGAAAGGTTTATGTATGACTAAAATAAGCACCCATTGAGAAGATATGATTCCTGTTTTGCCTAATATCTTTGATTCTAAAACTGAAAAACATTCCTGAAACAAAAAAGCTGCATTATCATTGCCTTAAAAAGTGAACCTTTTAGGCTATGAGTGTTCAGAAACCTATTTAATAAAACAGAATCTAAGTCCATTACCTGAAACACAACATGGGTTATTCTCACGCTCTAAACAGAGGTTCTTAGTTAGAACAGGGGTGAGAAAACAATTTTATGATCAGTATTTGACATTTGCCCACAGCAGAGAGGCACCATATGATTTGACAGTTGCCGATTCCGTGCTTAGGGCTGAAAAGATATAAAAGGGGGGGGATTTGTAGGTCAAAAATTAGTTCCTTTGCCAATGCTTCTAGAGAAGCTGGCAAAGCATATGGCCCTACTGAAATGTCTGTTCTGTGCTTGGAGGGCACAGACAAATTTACATCCAAAGAGACACTTTTTCTTTTTTAGCTTAACCTAGTCTCTGCTTCAGTGCCTGGATTTTGTTCTGCTGTCACCAGTCCCCAGTAAGTAAAGATCAATCAGCAAGTCTTTTGACAGACTGACAGCATTTTTCCCTGTCAACAGAGCACTTCTGGGATGAAACTCGACCACCTTCTCAAAGAAAATAAAGCAGCAGAGATAACTTTGGCAGCAACAGTAAAAACTGCCGCCCTAAAAGGAAAAAGATTCTGTCCTACAAGAACACGCATATTTGTAATTTAAACTGCACACAATCAGATTTTACCATCCTTTTACTAGGTTTAAAAATAGTACTGTTAAGTCTTTGTAGCCAACTATTGCAAAATCGAAGACATTATGCATTCATATATTAAACAGGAACAACCTCTCAAAATATAAAGTCTTTACCAAGTGTGCAAGCATCTGTACCCTGCCTCCCTCTCATCATTCATCCACCTGAACACTCTGCACATGGACCGACTTGTTAAAATTTCAGAGATGACTGTACAACCACCCTTCTGCACAGAAATCGAGCAGCTTAAATCTGCACTGTGTTCGACACCTTCAGCCTTCCCAAAATTCCTGCTCAACAATCGGCGTGAATCGCCTTCCCCCATCAACACAGACCGTCACCAGCCCGCGTAACAGATAAGGGAGATTTCAGCAGTGCATGAAAAGCATCAGGTACAGATACAACAGGTTACTGGAACGGGGGAAAAGAGCCGTAACCTGTGAGCAACACATGCACAGAAAAGCAGCTCAATAGCAACGTATTATTACATATCCACCCCCTAGATAACCGCAAGGGTTTTTTTTTTTTTTTAATTACGATGTTTCTATGGTACAGAGCACCCCATGTGTGTTAATTACCAGGCATTTGAGGATGGGGGTAAGAACAGGGGTTTCGGGCGCCTTAGGGGAGCTGTGAAACTTTTCTGACGGCGGGGACCGAAGTTGAAGGACGGGAAGCTGCGGCAGCCCCGCCGCCCCAGGGCGAAGCCTCCGAGCCCGGCCCGGCCCCGCGCCCCCACCCCGCTCCCACCCCGCTCCGGCCGCAGCCCGGCCGAGCCCCGCGGTACCTGCGCTGCCGCCGCCGCGGGCAGGGGGTTGTCCAGCAGCTCCATCTGCACCTCCTGCGCCGGGCTGGGAGGCGATTTGGACATGTCTCTCTGGACCATTGGCGAGGAGAGCGGGCGGCTGGGCGCCGAGCCCCTCGGCGGGACAGAGCCGAGCCGAGCCGAGCCGAGCCGAGCCGAGCCGAGCCGAGCCGAGCCGGGGTGGCGGGCGCCGCTCAGCGCCCGGCCATGCGGCGGAGCGGGCGGCCCTGCCCTGCCCTGCCTTGCCCAGCCCTGGCTGTGCCGGCGGGAGCGCGCTCGGCGCCGGGGGACGGGGCAGCGCCGGCGGCGGGCGCGGGGGAGGGCAGGGGGCGGCGCTGGGGAAGAGGGAAAGTGACAGCGAGCATCTCCCTCCCGGCAGCGCCGGGCGTGGGCGGCGCCGCGCTCCCGGCAGGGCTCCCCGTCGGCCCCTCCTGGATGCGCGGACACGGCAGAGGGGTCAGCGGGAAAGTTGGCGATGGGGACCAGGGAGGGGTCAGGCCCTGCTTGTCCTTTCAGCCCTGCCTCAGCCCGCGTCTGAGCCCAATCCACGGTTTTAGTGGGGAAACTGGCACTTTCAAAGAGAAAGTTCCATAGGTTTGTCGTGTTGATACAGTTTTTGTTAGTACTTGGAGTTTTCTATGCACATATCAACAAGAGATGAGTTAGATGAAGCCCACTGCCTAATTTTGTATAGCCTATAGCAGCACGATCTCAATCGTGCCATCGGTACCCCTCAGGAGGCTTTTGAAAGACCTATTCAGAACCTGACCTGGGAAAATCACCTTCCACCCCTGAGATGGTCTGTCATTCATAAGAAATCTTTGTTGCACCCAACTTAATGACCGTCTTGATAGACACTAAACTCTCTGACCACATAAAGCCCACTTGTAATCTTGTTACTTTTCGTTTTCGTCACTGGGCTGGACCTAGCTGTGCTCCATGCAGCATGAGAGGAAAACTTAGGTTTTCAGTATCCCTTCATAATTGTTTGTGAAATCTCTTATCAGCTGATTGTAAACAGTGAAAAGTCAGAACAGAAATTAGGTGGACTGTCATATACTTAAAATAACAACCATTACTAAGAGAAATATAATAGTCACTTACAGGAAAAGAAACCATTAAAGCAAATCCAGCACAAAAGCCAGATCAGTTACAAGACGTATTTGAATAAGCTTGAGAACTTTCACTTGTCCAAAAAGTTTCATATTTGATTATGAAATGCTGTAGTAGTATTCTTCAAAAATAATTTCTAGAATTTTAGTGTTGTCCATGGCAAAACAGAACCTTAATGTTACGCGAAAAGAATGTCTTTTATGTGCTTAACTTTCATTCAAATAATTCAATAGAGATGCTCAACAATCTTGAAACTACAAAGATGCTAGAGCCTGGATTGCTTTCAGATGTTTTTTCAGTCATTATAACTAAAAAAGATTTTTTTCTCTTGAAACATTTGGTGCAAAAGATGCATACTTTGCCTTCTAATAGAGGCCTCAAAGTACTTATTTCTTTGTCACTTCCAAATTAGATTGTTTTAATGGAATTACTTTTTGTGACCATCATCATAATTAAGGAATTTACTGAAAAACATAAACACAGTATTCCTGTTAATGACTGCTGAGTGGGGTGTTGTTATCGAAAGATATTTTCTTTGACTTCTAACACCTTGATTGCTTTGGAACCATTTACCCTTCTATTTCAAATTATATTCTAGGAAAGGTAGTTGATGATCTACCATGATTCAGTACCTTTACTTGGTAGATTTTCAGGCATCTGTCAGAGACGACCTGCTCTCTGTCACACAGAGAAGGTGGTGGAGGTTACTTAACAGTGGTCCTTCATATTGCCTTCTGGATTTTCACTTTGTAAAGGGTATATGAATGACAGCATTTTTTTCAAGCATACCATCCCTCTTTAAGACTAGCAGTCACCGTTTTGGAAACCCTACAGTTTCTAAAACCGTAAATTGCACATCTGGATTGAAATGGTATTTATACTCCCTTATAAATTATAGCTTGAATATATCAAACAAAGTTCATATTTTTGGTATGCTTATTTCTTATATTTTTATGAATAATTTCTCTTTTTTTCTTTCCTTTATAAAAATATAACGACCATGATTTTTCTTCTTTATGTACACAGATATAGGGGCTCTAGAAAGCAGGAAAAAAGGTTTTTAAGGCACAAATAAACAAAAGGAAAATTACTTACTTAGAGAAAAAATAAATATTTATGTTGTACATTTTTCTCTAAATAAACCCACGAGAACCCCCCCAACACACACTAACCATATCTGAATTTCTAGTAAGCTTATTTTGTTTTTCTTCTTGAGAAAAAACCTTCTACCTTACTGTTCTTTAGCAACAATTATAATTTGTTGCCTTGATGTAATGAGTGGCTTGAAGATTAGCCTAAAAACATATCTTACTAAGTATCTTACTACGCTTCACTCCTTTTGTTTAGCAGTTGATGGGTGTTCTCTAACCTTAAAATGTGCAGTGAAAATCCTTCAGCTGAACACATACACATGCAGTCATCCCTCTGTATCCTGTTTTTGGCCACATCTGCTCCGGGGTAAGGATCAATGTGTAAAAACAACATGCAGAGGTTCTAAACTGCTTGTTCTTTCTCAAGAGGAAAAGCAACCTGGTATGTCTAGCTACTTCTCAACAGAAAACCACACTGCTGCATTTATTTACACTTTTATCTGCAATGGAGAGGTGTTGTGTATGCTTATTTGGGTTCAGCGAAACATGTAAATTTTAGAAAACCAGGCAAAAATAGAAGCTGTTTTGTTTGAAGTTGTTTGTTTGTTTGTTTTGCTTTAAAAACCAACCCCGAAACCTTAGGCTGACAAAGAAGATAAATTGATTGGGGTGCCAAAAAATAGGTGGGTTTGTTGCATGAGAGATTAGATATTACTTTAGAGCAAGGAGGACTGTATTACTTTGCAGGTTTAATTGTTCTTTACCACCAAGATAAGATTGGTGTTAGCACCATATCCTAACCTTCATAGACATGTACAGAGAGTACAGGTTTGGTTTAATCTGTAACTATCACTTGAATGTGCAAAAATAGGCCTATGAGGGTTGGCTGATATTTGTGCAAATGTAGCTAAAGGCTTATAACTGAGACCCAAGGGATTTCATTAAAAACTTGCATAAATACAGATCAGTGAGCTTACAATGACTCTTATGAAACTACTAATTAAGCATATGTTTAAAGCCCTGATATAGCAAATTTCTTTAGGACTATCAGTTAAAAAGAAGTGCTGGCCATCTATTATTATGTGCCACATCCTGCTTAAAATCCATTGTAGATACAAATTCAGTACTGTAAAAAGAAGAATTCACTTGATTACCTGCTTTTAATATCTCAAAACAGTCACAGTTCATCTTCTTCTCCAGTGATAAATTGGGAGCTGGCTGTCGCAATTGCAAACTGAAGGGATACCTCTTATTTTTGTACTTTATCTTTCACACAAGTCTGGACAAAACCACTCCAAACAGACTCACTTATGAATCCGTTATCAGTCTGTGTCAGAGCACACAACCACCTGGCTGCATCTAACGAACTGATCCGTTCTTCCACCTTGTGTTTACTCTTTGTTATTCTTTAGGATAGAGATGCGATGCAGAAAAAAATCTTGATTGATATTGTTACAATATATTCAAGGGAAGATGGGATTGGAAGGAGGAAAGTTTCTACATGATGGAAGATAGAAGCAAGATATAAACACTGGCAAAAATGCTTTTAATGCACAGAAAGGCTCATGATACTTGAAAAAGCCACAACACCTACTAAGCACATATTTTCAGCCCTTTGCCAAACGTGACCAAAAAAGGCACGCTCCTGCTTGCAAGCTGTTCACTTTGTGAGAGGCAAATTTGCTGTGGATGGGTTGTATACAAAGTTCATGTTTGATTAAGCACTTCTGCACAAGTTGCTAGTTTCAGTTGATATTTTCTTTCTTTTTTCTTTCCCCTCCTATCATAACTGAGACTGCATATCTCCTTTTGTATCCCCAATTCTTACCAACTATGGTGTTCCTATTTATAGCATTATTGCTCTCTTATTATTAAATACTTGAATCACAAGAGCACAAAAAGTCTTTATAGCACTCTCACCCACAAATATGCTCAGCCTGTGTGAGTTACTGACATGAGAGACAACTTTTAATAGATCGTGTGGCCTATGTCCAAGGGCAGCATCTGAGGTCTCCTCAGCTTCTTGAGGCTGGCCTTTTCCTCCACCCTTCATTAAACCCTGTGTTCAGCTGGGGCTTCTCTGCTTTTAGGAAGATAATTTTTTTCCCACCCAATTTGTGGCACTGAATTAAAACTTCATTCACAATAAATGGTGCAAGAAAAGACAATGACAACCTCTAATCTGCGTGAGGATTGGAAAACCTTCAAGGTGGTTGACAGTTAACTCATCATTACCAAGGTTGTTGGCAGTGTTAATATGCCTAGAAGTTTACTAATTCTTTGCCAATTTATACATGCACAGATCTGAAGTGCAGATCGCTGATGGCACTACTCCATATTGCCATCAAGTCGATTTTAACAGTGAACATTTGCCAGATGTCATTACCCTCCCTCCTTGCCTTGGCTGTGCTAACCTGATCCTCCACGGCACACACTTGTGCCTTTGAGTATGAGGGACTCCACTCCAGAACTAAAGGTAAAATGCAGCAGAAAATGAATTACCTTTCCATAGGGTAAATCTGCTGCTTTACCTCCATGAGCCATCCTACCATGAAGACCGAGTAGTGCAGCTGCCAGAGTGAAAGAGGGAGACAGCAGGAATACACAACTCAGAGCAGGGCTGAAAAATTCCTTCCTGGCAGCACACCAGCCCTTAAAGCAGCTTAGCTATAAACATCAAACTGCAAGTAGGGTTGGTTTTGAGAACATTACTGCAGAATAACATTGATTTTGTTTCAGAAATGTAATTTTTGGTAAGTACTTTTAGTTTATGTAGCAAAAGGAGGGCGAAGAAAGACAAGTCTTCAAACTTTAGTTTGTTCCTCCTTTTTCGCCCTGATTTCTAAGCCTCTTTTACTCAGCTTTCCCCCAATCTGTATCAAAATTGTTCTCATTTTGTAAGAAAATAATTTTCAATGAAGCACCCTTCAAGTTTCATAAGAAAAATCATTCTGAAAATTAAGATATCAGCACATTAATCATCACATTAATACTGTGATGTAAATTCTGTAATAGCCACAGTCAATTAATTGCCATCAAAACCATCTTATCTATTTCTAGGAAAAAATTTTGGAGGGACATTTTTGTTCCCCTGAAACATGAAATAGTGCATAAAACTTCACCATCTTCTCTGACTGTGGTGCCCTAAATTTTAGTGAGATAAGTGTCATTGAAGTGTCCTTCAAAAGCCTAAGAACCAAGTTTGTACTGAAATAATAATTTCCTATTGTAACACTGCAATGGTGTTCCATATGACTTCTCTAGAAAAAAAAATGCCAAAACCTAATAACAACAGTTATCCCGGTGCAAGAAGAAAAAAAAGAGTGGCAGTATCAATAAAATTTACTCTACATTTTGAAACTAAATATACACTTTTATATTATTTTGAAACCATGTGTTTTAAAATATGCTCTCAAGTGCTTCCTCTGACATGTTTCTCAAATCTGTATCGTTTCCTTGTATCATGAAATAGTAAAAAAATGAATTTTCCTTCAAATTTACCCTGGTCTATTTTTTGGAGGAAAAGCTCAAAATAGACATAGGATTTTTTTTTTTCCCCCCTTCATGATGGAATTACACTGATAAAAATAAAAGGAAAGGGTCAACTTTCAAAATGAGTATCTATTAAAAGAAACAGCTAATGTAACTGATGTCTAAGCCTGTGCCACCCAGGACATTAAAAATCAAACCATGCTGCGCTACTCTGGTAGTCAGTGCATGAGCTTCTGCTTCCAGTGAAAGCCATGGTGAAACACATCCATGATCACTCTTGGGTTAGTTTTCTGAATGGGTATTTCTGAAAAAGGCAGCAAAGAACAAAAGTGATGAAGCATTGCTCTTTCAAGGAGGGCATTTCAGGCCATCACTGATCTCACAAAGCATCTATAAAAACCTGAATCTTTAGTATTACTCAAAACAATCCCTTAATAGGAAATCTGATCAGGACCTGCTTTTCCTTATGGTGTTAGTGAAATTCTGTGGTCACTGAAGACATGAGTCAGTGACAGGCTATATCACCTCTGGTGTGCTGTCTAAAGTCTGCCCAGGTGAATTCAATAGGCAGAGGCAGCTCCATGGCAACAAATACTAATGAAACAGCCTGTTAGCCAGAGACCTAATTCTGCAAAGATACGTGGAGCATATTCTAGCACAACAGGAAGAAAAATACATTTCAGAGAGTGATAATGAGCAAAGCCTTAAAAAATTTCCTCCTGAAGAAAAGAAGCGGAGTGTGGGCTTTGGTAATCAGCCATAATGGATTTTTCCTGAGAGCAAGATATATTCAGGATGAGGTTTTACAGTCTTTGTTTGGACAATATTCAAATAAATTTCACACAGTTGCTTTGTTTCCTTTCTTTCGTGGTTTGGTTTTTTTTTTTTTTTTTTTTTTCCCTCCTGGTATAATCAGTGTGCCTCTGTTTATATTCTCAAGTCTCATGAAGTCCTTCAATTTTTCATGCCCACCTGAAGCATCAAAAACCTGATCAGGTTCAGCTATTACTTTAGCTCTAGTTTTCCAAGATTTGTGAATGAGCTTTATGTGAAAGCACCAAAAAGTGTCCTGAAAATCATTCATGGAAGTAGCTTCACTGGCTTCATAGAACCTTTCATGACTTACAAGGTGCTCTATTTTTCAACTGGATGACAGAATCCCACACGTGTTTTCTCACATATTTCAGTATGGCTTATAAACACTAACACAATTCTTACTTCACAAAAATATTCCCTAGCACTTTATACCAATTAATTCAATATTTACTGTAGTAGATACAGTTGTATTTTCCAAATGCTACCTACTATTCAATACATAGCAAAAACCCATGTTTTCATTTCTAGAGGCTGACACAAAATATTTAGAATAGATCACACAAAAAAAGACAACACTATGTATTAAAGTAAGTCTCTTAACAACAGACTAACACAGTGGTAAATGGCTGCTTGCATAAGTAATATGGCCAATGTCATAAGAATTAGTTATTAGTGTGAATCTCAGGGGTTTGCAGTTCGGTTCACTGTGAGGTTGTTTCTTTGAGAAAAATCTCTATTGAATGCTCTTACAAAAAATCAATACTATTTTATTTAGTTTTGCTATATATGTCACCCAGCATAAAGGAAACAATGACAGTAAACAGAGTGAGATAGTCAGAACAGAAATTTTAGCTGTTTGTAGCCAAACTATTGTTCATGAATCAGCCCCTGAATTCCTGCTGGTTTGAATCCAGTATGCTAATTTAACACAAAATTAATTCTTGGTTCTCACTTGTATGTTGAGTGTAATAGTTCCCCAAACAGTAGCCATTTGGCCATCCTTTTTTGCTGAAGCAGCAATGTCCTAAAGCAGCAAAGTGACCAGCTGAGTGTGGTCACCCACTCAGTGATTCCAAATTCATTTGCTCTGTAGTTCCTTCTGGAAGAAGTATTAATTTGTCTGCAGTGTTTGTTCAGCCACCAGTGTAAACTAAAAGGGCTTCTACTAGGAACCTTTGCCAGAGTAAGTGTACTGGATAAACTTTCTTCCTTTTTTTTTTTTTTTTTTTTTTTTTTTTTTTTTTTTTTTTTTTTTTTTTTTTTTTTTTTTTTTTTTTTTTTTTTTTTTTCCCACTTATTAAACAAGGTTAAAGTTGTAACAAGAACTTTTACATGTTGTGTTTAGCAATTAGCATATGAAAACAGATTTCACACCAAACTATCTACATGAAGATCATGTAAAAGAAAGAAATTTCTTGTACCCTTCTTGCTCTGGGATATCAGAAACAGAAGATTGGGTGCCTCCATAAGTGCTCCTCCACATTTCAGCCTTAGATCACTATGTAGCTGAGTGTCTGCTCTGTTTTTCTTGGATTGTACATATGCTGTTGTACAACAAGCTCATAAACTCTCTTTAATTAGCATTCGTGTTGCTGTTTGCCACTGCAATAAAAGTTTTGTTACCACAATCTACTATACTGTTTATGTATATTCTCTTCACATGCATAGATACATTCTGTGTGTTGTAAGAAAATTCACCACTCTTCTTTATTTGCTACTGTGCTTCAATTAGAAAGGGAAAAACCAACCTTAAGAGAGGTGTCTTTCATGCACAAGGATGTGTTCCAGTACATTTAATGCTTTCATTATTCTGCATGTCTTATAGAATTAGTAATTTTGCCAGATGTCTGGTACTGTAAAATTTAAATTTTTTAAACATTTTTATATATAATGTTGATTAGAAATAATACTACAATTAGCCAGTGAAATTATAACTTACAGATCAGGAAAAAGAAGTACAGAAGAGTTCAGTGTTTCCAAGGTGACAATATTCTGGCTTTTTAACCAAAATAGCCATTGGTTAAATTAAAATGTTCTTTAAGAAAAGGAATCAAATCTCAGGATATTCCAAACTTCTTGGAATATTCAACCATCGGGCTAAATAATAATAATAATTACTCTTCCTTTCATTCCTAGTCCCAAGAAAATGTGTTTTCAGAATGGACCATCAGAGGAGCATAGAATTACAGAATGGTTTAGGTTGGAAGAGGCATTTAAAGATCATTTGGTCCACCCTCCTGCAATGAGCAGGGTCATCTCAACTAGAACAGGTTGCTCAGAGCCCTGTCCAATCTGCTCCTGAATGTTTTCAGGGATGGGGAATCCACTGCTTTTAATGGTTACAGGAACCTCCTGACAGATAAATGATGTGAATCTAAGCAACCTTATAGCTGTTTCTTGGGGGGAAAAAAGGTATCTAGTCTTCGTTCGCAAGTGTAGCTCAAAAAAGAAATGCAAAATCCGTTGAGTGCCTTTGAGATGACTTGGCACCCCAGCAGGGCTTTTCGGGTTTGCTCTTTATTACTGCTGAATTTCAATTCAGATCCCATTTTATGAGAGTAATCCTATTTTTAGATCAGCCCATACACTTTAGAACTATTTTAAATTGCAGAGATACTACACAACATCTTTTAGAGGAAATCCAATCTGATTGTTAAAATTGACAAAAAAGTTCAATTCTAAGCAGAAAAACATGACAAAAAGTATTGAAAACACGAGTGGTAAACAAAGCTGATATAACACACAGGAAAATATCCTTTTTTGGCTTTTGGGTAAAAAAACAGATATCAGATTACAAACTGAAATATCCCTAAAAAGAGAAACAAAAGCTCTTTCAGCACAGTTACTGTTTGTTCACTTGGTCTATACATCAACGTTTTTTAATAATGAGCAACATAAATATTAAAATATAGAGGGGTTGTACATTCAACATATAAGTGCAAAAACTATAAATGCAAAATGTTTTAAAAATAATTCTTTTACCAAGATAAATCTTGAAAAAAAAATGTCCAGTAAGTAAAACGATGTGTTGCAACCTACCGGTGCAAAGAAACATTCAGCGTTCATTAACATTTTCACATCTTCTTTACTAAACATATGCTTCAGTAGGGAAAGCAGGGAAGAATAAACTTAGTTACAATATTATGAAAATGTAGTTTGCTTACATTTTCAGAGCTCAGAGAGTTAGAAGTAACACTGTATTACATTCAAAGTTTAATGATCAGAGTGGGAGCCATTTACAACTAGTGTACAGCATCAGTTTAATATAAAACCAAAGACAGCTTCCCACTCCAAACCAAAATGAAATCTTTCAAGGTTTAGTATCTTAAAATTTTTTGCTACTACCACTGTCATTGCCCAGATAACTGGAATCAAACTTCTTTAAAATAATTCAATGCCATTACTTCATGAATGCATTTAGCAATTGTACAAAAAAAGGAGGACTTGATTTGACTGGCCAACTTCATTGGCAAAGAACCATGTAGTAAACCCTACTTGTAACCCTTAGCCCAGGCTCATCTATCAGTAATCAAAGATCAAGTTTGATAAGAAAAAAAAAAAAAGGAAAAGAAAGATAGAAGAAAGAAAGAGACAAAATAAAATTTCTGGTTAAAGTAAAAGGCCTCAAGACATGAAAAGTGAAAGCACAGACAGAAAGACTTTTGACAAAAAGCAATTGTTTTCTATAGAATATAAAATAATTTCTAAGCAGTTTTAATCTTTACTTAGTCATTCAGGCTAGCAATAGGAAAATCATATTGTTAACATAAACAGGCCTGGACTAAATTTTCTCATTTCACTGGTATCAGAGCAGTCATGTAAGTTCTCAGAAAGTGTGAAGCCCTCAGGGTGTACAGTACAGAACATGTACATCTGCTGCAGAAGTAAAATCAGCAGCCTTCATTGTTTGTTAGGTGACAGGGACCACATGACCTTTGAATCATATCTTTGTCAGTAGGAAATTACTGTTCTCTGTTAGAACATTTGATTAAAAAGAACCAGCTTTGTCAAGAGGCATTTTCATAATCTCTATTTCAACCTCCCTTGCTCTCTGAAAAAAACACAAACCAATATGTTAATGCTGTGAAGAATTACATTTATAGAAAGATTGCATTTTCGCATTTCTAGAATAAAACAAATGAATTGTTAAATATTTGTTGGTCAGTGGCTTTGCTGAGAGCAGAACACTGCAGATTGGAAATCCAAATTATTTCATCACTTTCTCCCCTGCTTCAAAATTTTTTTGAAATGCTACTGCTGATCCACAAAGATTTATGAAGCCAAGGGAAAGCAATAGCTTGCTCTGGAACAGCAGCTCTGTGACAACATGGTTTAGCAAAGTGTGTAAAGGTGTCTCACAGCCTGTCCCCGGCAGCCAGAGGTCTGTACCGCAAACAGCTGAAGTGAACTGGCATGGAAAACAGGAAAGCATCGGGGTTCAGCCAGGGCCGCACATTCCACCCGAGCAAGCTGGTAGTACTCATGTGGCTGGCACATACTGCACTCTGTCCTGATGCAAGCACTGTTCTGTGCTGGCCAGCTCTCATAACACTACCTTTGATTTATGGCTCTAGCCTGTGTCATCCTTGGCTCTAGTGGGGTATGAGCTGAAACCCACAGGTTAGCTAAATGTGAGGCTCTCAGGACAAATCTAATCCTTCTGGTGTTCATTTGCCTTATTGTTTTAAAGGGAGGATGATTTAATTGACGGTTGCTACATGTGGATATGACTTCATATATGGAAACTCTGAGGCCAAAATGCCCTCAGATAAACACAGCAGAATGTCATGAATGGGAAGTGATGCTTGGCTATTCTCTGGATCCTGTGAGGGAGTCTCTCATGCAACTTCTTTTAGGACT
This sequence comes from Empidonax traillii, assembly GCF_003031625.1. NCBI lineage: Eukaryota > Metazoa > Chordata > Aves > Passeriformes > Tyrannidae > Empidonax > Empidonax traillii. Next base: position 185,502 of record NW_020955602.1, on the reverse strand, counting down.
AATGCCCATGCATTTAGAGCACAGACAGTTTAGACTCTTGTGGTGATACTTTCCAGACTGCACTTTCTAATCAAGAGAAACTATAGAAACTTCTTATATTTCCTATAACTTAAAAAGGTGTGCAGTAAAATCAGTTTGTACAAAGAGCCATGAAACTGCAGCCCTTTCAGCCCTACAGGAAATAATATACAGTGGAAAAAAGGCAATAACCACATATACCACAAAGCAAGGACATCAGGACTGACTGGACTGATAATGAAGTTTCTTGAACATCTGGCGATTAATTTTAGTTTAGAAGGATTTTAAATTTTTACTTTTATGACTAATTCCATTTAATTCTAGTAAGTATGTATATACCAAGAGGCCTTTGTTTCCACAGGTCCTCAATTGCTTTTCATTAAGTTTAAGAGAAAACCATGTTTGGAGCTGTACATCCCACTTAGAAAAAGGTCAAAGTGTCAAAAAGCTACACTGTGCTGAGAGGTACCACAAAAAAATTTTTAGTTGTAAGCAGAGCAGCATAAAAAATAAGATTAATTGACACAGAGATTAAGTATGATCCTGCATTTCAGAGTTTGGAATTTATCTGACTGTTTATATATACACCTACCAGGTTGGCATATTGAGTACCAAGCAACCATATCTGTGGTTTTGAAATACTGTTTGATCCAATACCATTGAAGCCACCATATAGAATGAAAATAATTTTTTGATAATCTTTTGATAATCTTATCACCTCCCTGAGGCTAAAATTCCACAATCTGCTCTCTGGTGTCTCCTTACCTTTTCATCAAAGCAGCAGTTTCTCTATTGCTCCATATTGTTCCATATTTTTCCATATTATTCTATGCCCTTGTACTTTGGTATTTATTCTGATTGTAATTTTTATTATCAACTCATTTTTACCTGGCAATCTTATTACCAGAGTTGTACGGCTCTTGTATCCTGGTTATTTTAAGCATTCATTGGTTGTAGGATTTATAGAGGTTTCTCAGATTAACAGCACACATCTAACAGCACTAGTCTCATGCTCAAGAATGCTGCTAGTAAAAACATTACATATGATAAAACTTTCCAAAATAATATTTCGCCTGTATTCCTTGTAAGCAAAAAAACTCTCCTGAGAGACTTGTAAACATCATACGCACATTACTGGTTGTGTCACAGACAATCATATCACACTGCATCAGGTCTAGGCATAACTTTTTTTAAAATTCAGTATTTTATTTCAACTCCATAAATATGAGTGCAGTCTAGTAAAGGATATCTTAGCAAGCAGGCTAGTAAAAAAGTAATGATAATTTTAAAACAAACAAACAAAAAGCACACATAAAAACCCACCAAACCAAACAAACCAACCAAATAAAAAAAACCCCACAACCTTTCTGTGACATCAGATGTCCTAGAATAACTACAGCCAGGTAGGGATAAGATACTGGGATAACTTATTTGTTATTTTGATTGATGAAATCCCATAGGAGAGCTCTGAATTGAGGAAGAGGCCAGGCAAGTTCTATTTATTTTAATAACAATTTAAAACAATCAATTATTCTCAAAAAAACCCTCTTATGTATTTTGTAAGCATGAACCATTTTGGAATTATTATCATAAACCTCTAAGAGAAAAGGAAAACATTAAAAATATCAATATGCACTCATTTGTAGTCATTTCGTTTAGGTGCCATAGGGAATGTTTCAGGCTACTATAGAATGCACACTTTAAATTGTAATTGTCTTTAGAATTATGAGTCATTTGGGTTCCAGCTAAGACAGCTCAATTTGTAGAGTTGCCTACTGGGGTAATACAGCCACCCCTTGCCCCTGAGATTTCATCAGGAATAGTTTTTAAGTGCTCTTGTCACATTTCATATTAGTATGAGTGCATGAAGCATAGCTCAAATTAGGTCAGGTTCTCTGAGCATTGCCAGATAAGTCACTCCAGAGAAGAGATCAGATTTTTCTAGTTTGATTGTTGCAGTGCTCTGGGCTTCTATCAAGTATTAAAACTGCCATAAGATGCAGCTGGTTTATTGCAGTTCTTTAAATTTGCTAAAACTATTGTTATAACACTGACAGCTATTAGATAGCCCTTTTTGCATAATAGCCTGAAACCAAGGTCAAAATATAGAGAGTACATCTCTCCCCTATATGGGTGCAACAATGTCATACCATAATACTAAAGAATCCAAATTTGAGTTCTAATCAGCAAACCTGAGAGATGCATTTATCTGATTGCCATTCTAATACAACTCCCCTGTACAGTTGTAGCTGGGGGTGTTTTGGAACCCGGGGAAGTAACATAGCAGTGCACTGCCTAGTCGTAAGCTGGACACTCCAGGCAAAGCCACTGCTCTCACTCTGATATTGTATTGCACTACACAGTGAATAAAAAAAGCAGGGAATGCTATAGTTACATTTACTACCATCTTTTCCATTTCTTAGTAGTAATTTCACATGAATGCAACTTAGCTTACTTTGGAAATAAATAAATAAATAAGTGGATACAAATCTCACTTCAAGATTTTGTACTAGCCACTGTTTTCAATACACAAACCTTTAAAGTGGGATCTATTCAGAAAGCTATTATTATTTCCTTGCAAAGTATAATCACTGAAGCGACATGAATTATCCACCTAAGCTGCTGGACCTCTATAAGATCTTGGGTAGAAAACAGGCTTCACATGATAATAACCTGTTTTTCACAGCAGCTCCCAAATCTTCTCTTCCATTATTTTAAAAGCCTCAGACAATTTTATCTTGCTAGGAATTCCCAAATGACAAGCAAAAATGCAGTTAAAAGGGAGGAATGCTTTAAAATGACAAACGATAAATATTGATTCAACATTTTTAGGAAGGTCTAAAGTCTTTTTCTCATTCGGTCCTAGTACAGTGCTTTATATTAAAAGAAAACAAAACAAAATAAAACAAAAATAAAAAGTACCCCACAATCAAATGTAAATATTACTGCAAAGCCTGGTTTTGTATATCCAAAATTTTAAGGATGACAGCCAAATGTCTTGTCAATTCACTGGGAGAGCTCACATAGAAACAGCCCTTCTTTGTTGTGATATCTAGTGCATAATAATGGAGTAAACTTTCCTGCCAGAAAAATATCTATTAGTTTTCTTTTCTGCTATCTTGCATCTGGCCCACGCCATAAATAAGGAGTTAGTATGAAGTATACAGTATTTGTAAGAATGCATTTACTACCACCTTCATTATCTCCAGATTTTCTTCAGACCATAAATGTGTTCTCAGGGCTGACACGCAATATACAGATAGAGTCACCACTAAAATTGTTAGTATTTTTGTATGATTTATGATATGAACTGTTATTTGCTATGATTTTATGACCAACATGTATCTAACCCAGAAAAAAATTACAACATTAAGAAAGGAGATATTAGTTTCTATAGAGCAGCCATATCATCTACTTCTGCTTTATATTGTTTATGACTAAAAGATGTCAAAAACAATATTTAAAAAATCCTATGGATTGCAAACCAGTGAGCTTATAACAATGAGAAGAATAGGAATTACACTTCTTAAGGAAATGCATTTTAAAGGTTTCACATTAAATATTTACTTGGTATTAAATATTATTGAAACATAACCTTCTTAGGGTGAATAGAAGTTGTTTGGAATTATGTAGCTATTTGCAGCACAAGAGATTGTCTTTCATTGTATCACAGTAAAATATGAATCTTAAGGCAAATGAAAGAGCTTTCCCTGGAGGAACCACATGTTGAACATTTTGGAAAAAAATCAACAGGAGTAAATACTGCTGCAATAAATCCAGTGAATGCCCTCCACTTCTACCTTTGTGAAGTGCCACCCTTTGAGAAAGTGTGTGATCAAAGTACTAAACATAAGTGAAACAACATAGAAGTGTGTATTTATGAACTTTCAAGGGATATATTTCACTGTTAATGAAATTATTACTTTTAGTTTTCTACAGATGAAGTATTGGGCATGTAGCTACAATTGCCACTATATGTACTGATAAATTTTTGATAGGAAGAAATAAGCAGTTCAATTTTTTTTGGTGAATGGATAAATTTATGAACTGAGTGCTATTCTTAGAAAGAGATAATGCTTTCTCTACATTTTTTTAAAATAATCTTATGATTTCAGTAGCCTCATAATTTTCTACACCAAGGCAAAATATCTTTTGTTGTCTGTATAACTATAAAAGTAGCTAGAGACATACAGATCATTTGAGAACTTGGAAGACTTCATAAAGAAAAAGCAATCTAAATTCACTCACTCTACAAAATACAAACACAGTATCAGTACAGCACAATTCTTCATTAGAGGATCATCAAAAGACTCAATCTTACTGTTATATTTTAGATAGCACTTCCCCTCTAGGCTTTTGCCAGACTAGATGGGTCTCTCAATTCAGGATGTTGAGGTGCTGGAGAGTGTCCAGGAAAGGGCTGGTGAAAACGAAGCTGGTGAAGGGTCTGGAGCACAAGTCGTATGAGGAGTGGCTAAGGAAGCTGGAGTTTTTTAGCCTTGAGAAGAGGCTCAGGGGTGACCTTTTTGCTCTCTACAACTACCTGAAGGGAGGCTGTAGCCAGGTGGGGGTTGGTCTTTTCTCCCAGGCAACAAGTGACAGAATGAGAGGACATAGTCTGCAGGTGTGCCAGAGGAGGTTCAGGTTGGACATTAGGAGGAATTTCTTCACAGAAAAGGTGATAAAGCATTGGAATGGACTGCCCAGGGAGGTGGTGGAGTCACAGTCCCTGAAGTTGTTAAAGACTGGATGTGGCACTTAGTGGCCTGGTCTATTGGCATGGTGGTCAAGGGTTGGATTCAATGATCTCAGAGATCTTTTCCAGCCTGATTAAGTCAGTGATTGATTCTGTGTTTTGGTGGGTTTTTTTAAATTTAATTTGAACTTTTGGGTTGCATTTTGAGAACTGGAGTGTTGGTTTGGATATTGTCACATCTGAGTAGTGTTGTAGAAGCTTGACTTGCATTTAAACAAACTTTCCTGAGTAGAAAGATAGTAACTTGGAGCTGCTTGTTGAAACCCAAACTGCTGTTAAATCTTTGAGAATCAGGGTGAACTGCATCCTACAGTGATCCTTTTAGTTTACTTTTCAGGGGCTGTGTGATCAAACAACCTAATAGTTTGTCGCTGCCTCCTCTCTCAACTAAATTTTCCAAGTTAAGGATAACGAAGTTGCAACATGCTTCATGAACAGACTATGCAGAGCAGCACTAACCCCACGATGGCTCTCCCAAAGAACAACCAGCCAGTGCAGTTGAATTTCAATGACTTAAAGCAGGAGTCTGTCCTGAAACTGATAAAGAAATGAACCAGGGGCTCTGAAAACTGTTCTAATTAAAGGGTCTCTGATTTACAAAATTTGTATTTAATTAAATTATACAACCACAATGTGTTGAGATCATCTTTGGGATGTATTCAGTTCACCACTGTAATTCACTCACATTTATCTCTAATTTCTTCCCCATTTCTCTTAAGGCAATTACTGAAATATAAGGGGCTATTGCTTTAAGTGGGGACATGTTCACTCAGCTAAAGAGACATCTTACAAACTTGGCATTTTGAAGCTCATGTTCCAGAGTTATGAATAACTTTGGAAAGAGAAGAAGTGCTATCCAAATAGAATATTTTATCTGATGGGCATGTTTTGGAATTAACAAAAGCATGGAAAGCTCATAGTACAGTCAAATCTGTTCAGTGCAGAAAAAGAACAAGTTTACTGATAGCAAGTAAACTGTTAATCTATAAAAATATTATTCTTTTAACTTCAGTTTTCAAACAAGCTTATTAATGAGGCAATGTTTGGGTACTTTACATATTGACATAGTTTTGGCAGAAATGAAGACAGAAGTAAGTAGAGTTTGCAATTTTTTTAAAATGCTTATTTGTTTAAATTTTTAAACATAAAAATCTGCAGCTCTAATGTTTCTTGTGCAGGATAAACTGTACTAATTTGAAGGGATGGGGACTAGCTGGGAGTGCTAGACAGAATGAAATAACTATGCAATATGTGTCTCATCTCATTCTCCTCCCTCTTCTAGAGTCTGTAGCAGTAGTTAGAGAATACTCTACACTGGGGGCTCTATAAGGCTGGATGGAAAGAACAAAGTCAGGACAAAGCTGTTATAGATGCATAATCTTTTGAGTTACATAAGCTTGTTAAATAACTCCTTTTGATTTGTAAACTCTCTAAAATTTGCCTTCTATCACAGTCTGAGCAATTCAGAATGTATCTTTCAAGCGTTCAAGACCTAGAAATTAAGCATTTTCTAGGGTCCAGTTAAGACATGCTTTAAAACTGCCTAATGTGTGAGCTGTCTTTTTGACAAAAAGTATGATCACTACCTTTGCAGAGATGGTTAAGGGAGAAATACAGATTCCTATGCTTAGACAAGAAATCTAATGCATTAAGAACTTTGCCAGAGATATTGACTCGTTTCTTTCATCAGTAGGAGGCTGAAATCCCTATCTCCTACTCCCAAAAGGGCTCTGTTTACATCACACTTAATAGCAATGCTGAGGAGCAATACTGCTCTCATTCGAATTCCATAAGAATTAATTTAGGCAGTAGGTCAGAGAAAAAGAAAGAATGTGCCTTGCAGGTGGTACAGAACTGAGAGACTGGCAGCAAAGCCTGGGGGTTGTGCTGCCATTCAGAGGGACCTTGACAGGTAAAGAGGAATCTCATGAAGTTCAACAAGTGTAAATGCTAAGTCCTGCCCTGGGGAAGGAATAACCCCATGCACTGTTACAGTCTGGGAACAAGCTAGAAAGTGGCTTTGCAAAGGAGGTTTTTGCCCTTATTTGCTCTAAGGACATGTTGCTATCTCAAATCCAGCTTGTCCATCAGCAATGCCAACAGGCTGAGGGAGGTGACCCTTCCTCTCTGCTCAGCCATATGAGTAGATGAGGCATATCTGAAGAGCTGGGACCAGTGCTGAACTTCCCAGGACACTTGGACATACAAGGTCAGCAAAGATATACAAAAATGGTTAAGGGCTCGTAGCATTTGCTGCATGAGGAGAAGCTGAGAGAGTTGGAACTGTGCAGCCTGAAGCAGAGAAGAGTTGGGTGCATCATATTCATGAGTCACCTAAGTTAAACAGTTGCTGTGAAGAAGATGGAGCTGGACTCTTCTCAGTGGTATCTAGTGATAGGATAAAAGGTAATATGAACAAATTGAAACCGGATGATTGAGCATTGGCACAGGTTGCCCAGAGAGGTTGTGCAGTCTCCATCCTTGGAGATCCTCAAAACCTAGCTCCACAAGATTGTGGACAACCTTCTCTATCTGAGCCTGCTCTGAGCAAGGGTGGTGGGACTAGAGAATCTCCAGAGGCATCTTCCCACCTCAGTTCTTCTCTGAATCTGTAGCTCTTCAGCCTGGTGAGCAGTTTATCCCTTGTGGATTCTAGTGTTTGCTCAAAGAAACTGCAGGACTTGGAGAAAATGTACAAGCAGCCCATGAAATTGGTATTAGCTAGTTTTGGACTAGCTTTTGAGTATTCTGCTCTGCTGTTATGTTTTATACAATTTGGAAGAACTGCTTTCTTCAACCAACATCTAAAAGGGGAGAGTGACCAGATTCAGATCTCAATAGAAAAGGTGTGTGCTCTCAGGAGAGGATTAGATCCAATCCTCCATACCCAGAGTGGTTAAGGGATTATGTCTGCAGTCTCCAAGGCCTCTGAACTGTAGAGAGAAAGGTAAGATTAAGATATTTTGCTCTTTTTTGTATTAGCCATTCCTAGAAACAGATGGTTTCTGTATAGGATATTTGGGGCTTTTCCCTGACAGTTCTTTTCTGTTCTATTTCCCTTCTTGTGAAGTTTATTGCAGAGATAAGACCATACACATAAGGGAGTTTCTTTTGTTGTATCTAACTACTGATAGACAAATTGACAAACTTACGAAGCCCTAGGAGTTACTTGAAGCACTCAGTGATGCTGCTTAAAACTATTTGGAAGTCTCTGAGTTTTGTATTCTCTTGATGTGTGGTAGAAGCCTTTACATTTTCTCATCATTCTGCAGAACTCATGTGATGGGATAGACAAGGCATGGCAAAATCTCATTTGGGAATGAACTCTCTTCTTCGTTATATTTTCCCTGAGAGAGTTTGATTGATTATTTTCTCATTTTAGTAGGCAATATGGAACACTGTATAATTAGAGTGAAAAAGGTAGTTGTAGCCAACAATAGTAGAGCTAAACACAAGCAACCTAGTGCCAAAACTCTTACATTATCATTGATGATTATTATCTAGCATCACAGAGATACCAAACACTGCTCCTTCCCTGTCACTGCATGGGGATTTGTTCTGTCTCATTTGTCTTATCTTCATAGACCTAAAAACCACAAGGACCTGTTTACACTGTAAGGTGCAGTACCATGTCATTTAGAAGTTTACTTTCAACTCCTTTTTCTTTTCATCCCCTTGGAGCAGATTAATTATGGTAGAAGTATTTGCAGCAGCCTATCTGTCACCAGAAAACAATAACAGAAGGCAGCTAGAACTGTAGGGGCAGACTTACTGGAAGGGTATTACATGATCTGGTTAAACTGAACAAATCAAATTTACTTCTATTTTGTTAAAAATCAGTTCCACAATGGATTAGCTAATGAAATGTCATTGTAGTGACTGAAGGATGTAAACCAGATATAGGTTTTTTGAGTTGATCTGCAGAAGAGATGTTTATATCTTACATTTTAAATAGACATAGGGGATAAATGAACATGCAATGTGTTTTTCATCAAACATACTGCCTAGGAACTTTTAGTACTTGAGAAACAGTGCTGGTTGCCAGCTGTATTTCAGATGATCTCCTTATCATGTAGATCTCAGTAACAGAGGCACTGTGCAGACTTGCGGGTTTTGTTATAAAGAATGCAAAAGCCCATGTTGTCTTTTGTTTAAAATAGCATGAAGCAGAAAATATTGCTTTTAGTAAAATTTTGCCAATATAAAACTAACCTGAGAATTCAGAAGTGGTTTATGCATTTACATGCTACAAAGTAAGCACTGATTTTAGGAGCATTAGGGAGCAAAGTCTGAATCCAACATCTGATCCTGTTTTGTAACCAGAAGTATAGTGAATGTGAATTCCCTTCTGCCAAGATTCTGTGTGTCTTACCATGTGAACCACCAACTTCACTGGGGAAAAAACTTGGCAATTCTTCATAAAAGGTGGTTATTCCTGAAATATGTAGGACAAAAGTGCAGAGAGGGGAAAGGGCCTTTTTACTATTCAAAAAGCTATTTTGAACTACAAAAAGATAATTCTTGAGAAAGCCAAGGGCCTGAAGGTCTGTTCTTCCTGTCTAACATACCTTTTGTACTATGAATTCTGAAGGAAGAAGGAAAGGTATGGAATATCTCTTATATGATATTAATATGAGATATTCAAAAGCAACTCTTGGTATTGCTGTGGTTTGCATTCATACCAGCACTACAAACTGCATGAACATATTGCAAGCTCTTATCTACTTCAAGTTCTTAGAATGTTCAGTTTATATTACCTAAATCAAATAATTATCCATAATTAGAAACTATTTTTCTATGTCTTTGTCTGTAGTACTAGTAGGCTGTAAAAGTGATAGTGGTTAGCAATTGTTTTACTGAGAATTTGCAAAAGGTTAGGCATATGCCCAGTGTCAGCTAATACATCTCAGCTGGGAAGCAATAACTTTAAAAAAAGAGTGATTGAAGATGTGCAGGAGACCTGATCACTTGCAGTCTGGTGTAAACTGACTGGTGAATACCAGTGTTGGTATTTGTACCACGACACCA
>NW_020955602.1:86108-175580 GCF_003031625.1 Empidonax traillii | reverse complement strand
TTTTGCTAATTGCAAGTAAAGAAAGCCAAATTGAAAACTAGGTTTTATGGTAGTAGAAAATGATAGAAAGTGGTCTATGCTCTCATAAGCTTTTTTTTTCTTCTCATTACTTGAGATGGAACTGAAATCCTGCACACAAAATTATACTGATTTCATCAACTATGAATATGTATTTTCCAAACTATATGGCTATGAACATATGGATCATATTTTTTTCAATGCCTGTCTCAAGTTTAAGAGTTATTAAAAGTCATCTGTTTAGTAATATGTGAACTATTTCCAGTATTAAAGCTTGACTTCTCAGCCATGATATTTTCCAGAAACATTTGAGAGAATTGTGTGGAGTTTGTGTTTGCCAATGAGAATGGACAACAATGAGAAGAGAGAGTAATACTTTTTATGTGTTTGTTGTTTGTTTTGTCATTTACACTTTCATCTGCAAGAACTTTCTCTTGGACACTTCCTAGTTTTGGTTTTCTTGTTATGCATCTGTTTTACCCTGTTTGCCTCAAAGTGAAAAGGGAGATGCTTTGCATTTGTGCAGGATGATGAATCACTGTGCAATTTAGAGTGTGTTATGATTTGTGTTCATTTCTTTACCATATTAAAGAAGAGGCCTTATTCTCCATTTCATCTTTTCCTCTGAAGCTTTGTGAAAAGTGCACAAAAATTTATCATCACTGAAGTTCTGAAGTATAACAGAATGATTCTAATGTGGTTGGGACTCCTCACATGGATTGTACCTGGGAAAAGAATTGCATTCATGGATCTAGCTCAGTGTGGATGTCACGTCTTCTGAATGTTGCTATGCTGTCCTGGGTATACTACACTACTAGATGTATATTGTCCACTTGCAACTTTCTAAACTTGCTGATAATTATAGCTACTTGCTGATGAGTCACTGTACCATGTATAGAGCTGACATTAGGTTGTAATGTAATGTAATGTAATGGCCAGTCTTCGCGAACGAAGAACCAGGGAAGGTCTTTCCACCTTCCAGCCTGCGCATTGGATTTTTTAGGTGAGACACAGTGTGCGCGGAACTGAGCCCACCCTTTAATCCTGAGGTTCATCTGCCGGGGCCAAGCGAGCTTGGACGGTGGCAGCAAGGTCCTCAGGACGTAGATGGATTGCCTTACAGGGCTAACGAGCTCCATCTGCCTGGGGAGTGTCCTAACCGGGAATAGAACCCGGGTCTCAGCGTTGACAGCGCCGCGGCCTAACCACTGCACCACCAGGGGCACTCCATTAGGTTGTATACTTGAGGGCAATACCCACCCACTTCTGGAAAGGGATGGTAGCCATAAAGTAGGTGTACTCTTTCTTCAGAGCTCATACTACACCTTTGCACATGAATATGTAGATGGCCTATGAACTCCTGAAATCAGTACAAACTACCAGTTGTTAATGACTGAACCACCCAAGGCCACCAAGAAACCACCAACACACTTCAGTGTGAAATCAAAAGAGTGATTTACTTGTGTTCAGTACAAACACCAGTGTCTATTCAATAAGAGGTGCATTGCTGATACCAATGTGTAGATAATAATATCTTTTTCTGTGTGATCCTCAGTGGAATTTCCAATATTCTATTTCCCTTTCAGAGCATAAGAACTCACAACAGGCTGCAACACAGTGGTCCAAACCCACTAGCATGGGTGGTGGAGGAGAACAGGTAAGAGCTCATATCATATGGGTTATGGTATTTGCATAGCAGGTCACAGGACAAATGCTAGAAAGTTCAAATGCTGGAAAAATTAAAATGAATTTTCCTGCAAGGTGGTATGCTGGCAGATGCAATGACAGGAACACCTGGGATACTCTGAAACAACTGTCAGGCCTGAGCTATGGCTGCTATCCACCTTCCATATACCCCAGAGAGGACAGCCTGGGCATCTACTAAACACACCAGTGCAGGCATTGACCTGGTGCCTTCCCTGAAGCATGAGAGTCCATGGATACAAAGTTGGTGGGATCTTAAATTAAGACTGGAATATGTCGTAATAATTGACTACTCTATTCCTCTATGCATATCTCTTGTCATCTCTTTGGGATAGGTCAAATTAGGTCCTGCTGACCCCTGGGGAAAGGATGAGAGAGGGTTCCCCAGACAGGGGGAAAAAATGATGTCATTTGTAGAGACATCTATAGCACTTGCATTAGCGGTTGGTCGGTGTTATCTTGGGCCAGTATGTAAATGTGCATTTAGGTGCATATAGGGTGGCAGGTAATCTTGTGTTTAATGCTCTCTGGCAATGCCAGAGCTGAGACCACGGGGAGGAGAGACTGCCTAGATGTGCTCCCTTTAGGTGCCCTGCAGCTGTAATGTGGAGTTGGACCACCCTGGGAATCCCTTGGGTCACCCTGGCTGCTGTGGTCCTGTGGATTATTGCACTGCAGGAGCCTGCACTCACAGGGGTATCAGCCAGACTGCTTCCATGGTATCTTTTATATTCAAAGCCAAGACAACAAGAACGTCTGAGAATTTGCCCTGAAGTGAGCTATTGCAGGATCTTACAGAGACAGCTATAAAACCTTTGATCATCCTGCTGCAGCTGCTGAAGTGTCACCCTGAGATTCCCCCCTCTGGAGTCCCCCCCGCCTGCTCTGTTTCCTGTCACCTCTGCAAGAAGAAGCGGCACCAGCTCTCTATATTCCTGCACCCCCTGCACCAGGAGGCTGTTCTCCACTGCCGCTGACGGGAGCTTGGCAGTGATTTCAATGCACCCAGGCGTCTAGGCAGGGTCTCCGATTGTGCTTGGTCCTGTTATCAGGGACATAAAAGGAAGGAGGCACTTCTTACATTCTCCTACGTGACCCAAAGCAACAGTTCCATGTGTGGATTTTTTTGTTCTTTGGGGGAGAAAGGAATGTAGGTGGGTCTAGTAAAATAAATTGCAGGACTTTTTGTTTTGATTAAAGCTATTGTGTAACAACTGCTTGTATTTTCTGTAGTCACATTCCTACAGCTACACTCACAATAGATGGCAGCTTTTTTTCAAAATGAGAGGAAGACTTGACAAAAGGTTATAATTAAGAAAGAAGAACAACATTGATAAAGTATGTCCTTATCATAAAATTATCAGCCCTAATCCATATTTCAGACAGATATAAACCTGGTTTCCAGCTGCAGGATAAAAATTGTTACAATGATAATTTGCTTTCTCAAATGCAATGGCAAGGTGATTGAAAAACAACACAAATATAAATATCAAAACTATCTTTTCTTACACGAAAGAGGTATTTTTTTTCTCCGGAGAAATGCCACAGTCATATTTAAAGCATAAAATACAGTAAAGGAAGAGACAGCAGTATTTAAGACATGCAGATGGGCTCCAGAAACTTCTGAGGGCATTAGCATAGCTGGCTACAAAGAAGGTACTATTTATCTTAGGAGTCACTGGGTAATGTGTAACATATACAGAAAAGAGAGGTACAAGGTCAGCTCTCATGCTTAGGAGTGATGGTAGTTTGGAATTGGAAATCTGGTTTATGAGGCCCTCTGCCACTTAACTTCCAGGAAAAAATACTGTGGCAAACGAATTTTTTTCAACCTTTCCTTTTCTCTCTAATTTTCTGTGTAGGAAAGCAAGATATATTTTTCATCTTGAGAGTGCCTGAAAACTAAGAATAGATGAAAGGGAGACATGCTAACCAGCTTCTTCCAGAAAAATTCCTGTATCTACAGATTCATGTATTTTAGGGTTTCAAAGGAACATTATGATTATCTAGTCAGAGCTGCCTGACAGGCTGTAAAACCACACCAAGCAATCTCTCCATCAAGCACATCTGTTTGAGTAATTGCATACCTCTTAGAGAAATATCTAGTCATGATTTAAGGTCTGCAAGTGATGAAGTTCTGCAGTCCTTACTCAGGATTTAACTCAGTGAAAACACTGGCATATTATGTTCACTGTCAATTATGTTTGAAGGAAGAGAAAGACATTTAACTGGCTTTAAAACACTTCTGTTCCAAATCCGTATGAACAAACTCTACAGAACTTAAACTAACAGAGAATGCATCATGAGAATACCTGTGCACAATCTTCCCTTTTGTAATGACACAAAACTATATTCTATTATTTTTCTTAGAATTTTTAAAGAACATTGACTGAAAAGATGAATTCTGCAGGTGGATCTCTTTGGTTTTAAACTTATTTACTTTTCTATTTTAGAGATCCATAGGAAGAGTTTCCAGCCCTCTGTATGATATATTGTTCCTAATATTGTTCCTAGCCTTTTCTTACCTTCAGTGTCTTTTTAAAGACACTAATGTAAAGAGATTTACAGTAGAGGCACTAACTGTAAGTAGTGAGATAAGTTCTCTCACAAGTACCACAGGAATTCAAACTTCCATAAACTAAAGAGACTTCAGGTGTTTGAATTTGACACCAGGGCAAAATGATGACTGAACTGCTCACTGACTGACAAACACCACAGAAGCGTAAGAGCTCTCTTGCAGAAATAAGGATTAACTGGCATTCTGATCAACATATCTGTGCTTGTGGTGGGAGCTGTATAAATATATCTAGTTATTAATGTGATCAAGCTACCTGAAAAATACATAGGGACAAAAGATGGCATTTTCTGAACAGATGTGGATACAACATGTTCACAGATCACGTCAGGATGCTGATACACAACTTTAAAGTACACACTGCCAGAAATTACTTTTCCTCTTTCAGACACATTAATAAATAGTAGAAAAATATTTCAGAATATAACAACACTATCAAAACATGCTCATATTGGTAATCTTGTTTTCTATGGTAGTGAACATTAGACCTACATAAACATTCAAACTATGGTGGCTCTTCTCTTTGAAATAACAAATGTTTCCAATATTCATTCACACCATCTGATACAAGAATAGATTTTGCTTACGTCCAATGATGCCCTGATATTGCTTGAATTGACTGTCACAGCTGAAGGTCATGGAGTGACTCAGTGCCAATACAAACAGATGCAATAGTGGGAAACCACTTTTTAAAAATCTTGCCTTTCTAAAAGGAAGCCTAGTTGCCTGAAAAAATGTCAACTTTGAAAAGATAAGCATCAGTCATGGCTTCTCAGCTCACCTTTCAAAGTTACAGAAAAAGCAGTCAAAATATTTGCACACCTAAATACAAGGAAGGCTAGGATCTTACTTGGGAGTTTAAAAATAGCTCAGTTCATTCCCCTAGTCAGATAGAGACTTCCTGTGTGACTGTGGATAAAGTGCTTGGGACAAGGTTTCTGAAGGCATGTAAATGTCTACGTTCACATTTAGATATGCATTGGGGTATTTGCTACAGATTTTAATAACAAACAAGCATTGAAAATTAGTGCAAATCTATCTTTAAATTGATCCTTAAGTGGGTTTTTTCCTTATGGTTATTCTGTAGGTTACTAGGATCACAAGCCCATGAATCTGGGCTATCATCAAATCATAGAATATGCTGAGTTGGAAGGGACCCATCAGGATCATTGAATCCAACTCCTGGCCCTGTGCAGGAAACCCCAAGAATCACGCCATGTGCCTGAGAGCATTGTCCAAATGCTTCTTGAACTCAGACAGCCTTGGTGCTGTGTTTTCACTTTATATTTTTTTGATAAGTTAGTTTGATGTCTGTGAAGCTTTTGAGAACTGACAGATCTGACAGTTTACTCTAGGAGTGTAGACTGTTCTCATCTGTAAACTGAGAATAATTGTACCTTGACTAGGAGATATCAAAAAAATACAGGACACATTGTGAGAAAGTCATTTTGTGTCATGATGTGGACATATTTCAAGTTTAAGACAATGAAAAGAAAATTTCCATTGCTGCATAAAGAATATATGGTTTTTTCTGTAACTTGCTCTCCCTACTTCCACAACTCATCAAAGAAGAAAGAAAGAACACAACAAACAAAACTATAAGCTAGGTAGGGGAAAAGTCCTTACATCAGAATTTGATAGTGTGTAAATACCTGAAATCACACAGTTGAGTGCTGTTCGGTACATCCTGGTAGTTTTCCAGCACCTCAGAGTCAGGGCAGAATTTGTATATTTGTTTTAGACTTGATTCTGCAATACTGAATTAAATGAATCATCTCAACTTATGCAGAATTTCCTTGAAATCAAGAGGACTAATTACACAAAAACCACTCACGATGGGAGGAGTTGCAGTGAGGCCACATGCACTTTAGACAAGTGAAAAAGCTCTTTCCAGAATGTGCATTGTATATGTATGAATAAGCTAATTGCTGACAGGAAGGCACTATTGGTGTAATTAAATGTGATATCTCAGAAGCAACATTTGGCTTAAGGATCCCTTCACTTGAGGAGCTTGGAAGGAATATCAGTGAAAAACAATTAAACATATTTCTTATAGTCCTTCATAAGCATTCGCTATGAGCAACCAACAGGGGTGAGATAATGCAAAAGGCAGGTAGTCCAGTGCTTGACTGTCATAGATTCCATCACGTGTATGAGAAACTGTACTGCAGTTCAAAAAGATTTCTAGATCATAAACTTCAACATTTATACTTGTCTTTTTTTTTTCTGCCACAGTGGACCAGTAAGATATGACTGCTGAGGATCTTTATGTTGACAAAATAGATAGTGCAGACATTATGAGACTGGTATATGCCATTTAGCAGTTTAGTTTCCCTATGTTTTTTAGATTTATAGAAATACTTTAATTTTTTGTACTAATAGGCAAAAAAAAACATTTCTTATTCAAATTATTCTACTATGGTTAGTCCACTTTAATTATTGCATATTAAAATGCTTTATTCTTTTCTTCAAATCAGACTGGCAGAGATCACTTAGAGCATTCAGCTAGAACACTCTCAATAAAAACTAATCAAAAGTTCCTGTGAGTTTGAGCATAGCATCTGGTAAACTCAGTAACAAATAAAACATAATTCTAAACATTCATGTTTACAAAAAAAATAATTATGAAATCTTAACAATAAGTTAATAAAGTAAAATAGTTATCTACTGTTCAGATATAAAATCCCAGCAACTTAATTTATATATCACTATAGCAGACATGATAAAATTGTGAATAATACTATCCACTGTCATAAGTGGTACTTCAAGATTTCCAACAGAAAACTTATATTTTAATTTTCTGTTCATAAATAGCCAAAAGTAAGAGGCAAAGCCAGCCTAATAGTAATCCAAGGTTCTGTAGGAGAAACATCAACCAGGGTCGCCGCGTCTGAATATGAGTCATTTCAGGAAGCTAAAAAAAGAATAAGACACTAGAATGAGAGCCAGATACATTCATCTGTGGGAAAAAAAGTTATGGGAAAACAAGGCAAACTTCATTAAAAAGAAACGAAAACTTCTCAAAATGCCGACCTTCTGAATGTAGTTATTAATGTGCAGCATTTTCTGTACATTGTAACAAAACTAATCTTTACAGTGAAATATTTAAATTAATCAAATTCTACCCATTTTCATTCTTTTGCTAGCACTGATAAGAATTATAAATGAGATTCCAAAATTTGTCAACTTCTCAATAGTTTGGAGCAATTTCATATAGCTATCTGCAAGGCAATGCTTATTTAGTAAAATTAGTGATTCCCTTTTATGGGAATAAATTAGTTGGAGTATTTTTTGTTTCAGTTCTAAATATAGGGTCAATCATGCTCTTTCTGAAATAACTGGCAACACTCCTATTTACTTGGGCTTTAGTAAATGTACAAGAGAAAGACGGGATTTTTTAAATATGCTTGAAAAAATTGTGTTTAATATTTTTCTCTCTGCGTTTTAAATCAAGTAAAGGAGCAGTACCTGTTTATAATCATATTAAAAACTACTTACATTGACCTTCCACTCTACATGGTCTCTTTTATCAAAGCTTTTAAACTATATGTATGTCTAAACAGGGCCTGTGAAAATGATGCCTCAGGCTCAAATTCTCTTAATATTTTTGCTTTATGTCTTATAGACACCCGAACAAACACTAATGACTCCTAATACTTTCACATCAACTCAGGAAATAAATATGAAGCAATGGCCTCGTGCTGACCTCTGGTTTTGGTTGGGATTTTTTTTCCCCTCTGCTCACAGCCTGCACTTGAGTAAAGCTACTGAGTTCCTCTGCTCTTTGGAACCTCTTACAGTAGCTGTAACAGCAGCAGCCACTGGGAGACAGTGGAGTGGTGCTGACCAAGGAGGCTAACGAGTTTTTGCAATGCTTGTCGTTTCCTCTGTCAGGGGTGGGGGGAGGTCTCTGGGGCTGCCTCTTCTGTGCTCTTCTACCTCTGGAAG
Organism: Empidonax traillii; assembly: GCF_003031625.1. NCBI lineage: Eukaryota > Metazoa > Chordata > Aves > Passeriformes > Tyrannidae > Empidonax > Empidonax traillii. Next base: position 167,335 of record NW_020955602.1, on the reverse strand, counting down.
TTGTCATGGGCCCAAAAGAAAACTGTAATGGAAAATCATCCTCCCCTTTAAAGTTTTACCTGAAAATAACAGGCAAACCCAAATGCCCTGGATCTTCACTACAACTTGGCAGTGAATTAAATTATGGTAAAGAAACTCATGTAGTTATACTTGATCTGTACTTAAAGATCATCAGAAACTTTTAATCCAAAGCAAGTGCAAACACCTCAAAGTTCTGATGTAAATCAAGATCTGAACTGACAGTTTGTAAATGCCCAGAGCACATGATTTTTGCTGTATATTTAAGCAAAAACTGTTAATTAGGACCTAAGCCTGAATCCAGATTTTGGTCTGAATCCAGACATTTGGTCTTTCTATTTATCCTTATAAGTCTATTTTGTCCTCTTCCCCAGTGCCTGAGTGAAGAAGTTCTCCAAACTTTTTCTCCTCCCACTGCAAAATCTAGTCTTTTCTCTTATTGCTATCAGTGACAATTTTTGAGTTACACAGATATACACAGCAGGTTTCTAAGACAGTTTTCAAAAAGAATTCTCTTCAGGTAGTCCCATGTCCAATGCTGGTGTCTGTTCCCTCCATCTAACCTATGTGCATATCATCAACACACAGACCATTTTCACAGCCATACCTTGTGTGACATCCCTGCTTACCCGTAAAAACAAAAGATGATTGCTGTCACAATATCAGCCATCGTTCCCCAACTCTCTCTGAACAACAGACTGTGTGGTACAGCAGAGTGAATCTTGTTTACGAAGCATAAGCCTGTTCAACTGGCAGATGCAAACCACTTCAAAAATTGAGGGAACATAGCACCACATCAACGGATTACTCTATTCTCACTCCAGCTCATGTTATTGTGACCACACAAAATATAAGAAATAGGAAGCAGCGTGCTGAAAGGAGGCATGAGGGGCTCTCAGCCATGTACTGGCTAAAAAGGAGTTCCACCAAGCTGGGGCATATGGCATGACTTGCACTGCAACAGCCTGGTTAATCACTTTAAATACTCCTCCTTTATTTTCAGAGCAAATATCAGTTTTGCGTAATTTCTTAGTGAAAAATTATGAAGGATATAAATGATTTTATCTTTTATCCTTTTTTTCAATTTCTAAAATGATTGTTCCACCCTGCTTGCTAATGGAGATAGAATGCCATTTGTCAAAATGAAAAGCCTTTAATCAACCACAGAAGTAGTTTTGTGCTAACTTGACTGTGGCGCTACATGAATAATTTTTTAAATAAAATAATCCCTGGGACATTTGACACTTCTGACAAACATAGGGGAGTAAACTAAAGAGAACATACATAGAAATAGATGCAGAGATACAGAGAAGATACAGACCCTATTAATAAAAAGTATGAGAGAAATAAGATCCTTCTCTCTCCCTTCTTTCTACTCTTCACATCAAGACCAAGATTATGGTGACAAGCTGAGAACAAGGGAAAACATGTCTCTGTCTCTGCCTGGAACTGTATTATCTCTTGGGATTTACGGCTGGCACAGTGCTTTGAAGACTCAGGGAAAAACATAGTATTGTTCTAGAAGCTTGTGGATCCCTGATGAATGCTGATCCTACACTGATTGCAAAATATGTCTATATCATTCTTAGCCCTATTAGTAAAACCATGCCTACTCAGTAGGTAGGCAGTCTAATTTCCAAATTTCTCAGTGTCAGAACAAGCTGCTGCTTGGTACACAGTGTTCTTGTCTGCTATTTACCACCTCAGTCAGGACTGTTGACACATCCACAATCCTGAGGCAGTTCCCTCTTAAGCTCTTAGGAGCACTTTGTGTTCACTTTAGTTACAATAGCAAAAAATAGAATAAATACTACCAAAGTCTAAGGTCAATTATTATAAGTAGGATTTTAAATAGTTTATAATACTGGAATGGAATATCAGGTTTAAAGTATTATGCTTGAAGCTGGTAACTAATATCTCAGGCGTAAGGTGGGGGGTGGTAGTGAACACAACTGAGAGACAGTGAGGCTTGGGGAAAACACAGTAATAATTTATGAAGAGTTTTTTTTTTCTCCCTCTTCGTCTAATCACTCAAAATATTCCATCTCTGTTCAGGAGCTTGTAAGTAAGTTTACATCAACACATGATGGTGGAAGACCATGTGACAAAGCTGGGAAGCAATTAAACTCTGCATTGCTACAAGTATAATAGTTAGCTATCTCTTCAATAAATGATGGGGCCCAAGACATCTGCATGAGCTAGGATGCCTCCATGTCTTTGTACAGTCCTTAGACCTTTCTCCTACTGCATATCTTCACACAGTTTTTCTATAGTCAGGTCATTTCTATTGAACTGGGATTATGAAAAATGTTGGGCAAACATGAAAAAGCTGAGGCAATGTGATGGCTTATGAATTACTTAGGAGCTCATCCAAACCTCTTCAAGACAGAAAGGAAGAGTGCAGGATAAGCACCTTTGCATTTTAGTTCAGAAACAGCAAATTCATGTTAAAACAATGGATGAAAAATATATAAAGAAAAGGGCACAAAAAAGTAACCAATTTCTTCAGGATTTTAAAAAACCCTGTAGGTTCAATTTAAGTTTTGCTAAGTAACTAAAAATATGTTGTTCACCTTTCCCCCTTTAAAAGTCCTTTATGCCTTTCTCATATATTAGCCTCTTAATGGCCTTTATTTCACCTTTTCTTTACTAATGACACCTAGCATGAGAATGACATGAAATAAAACCAGGTTACTGTTCAAAGTACTGTAGACACACGGGGCAGACAACATGCTCTTCCCAACAAGCCTATGAACTCTTTTTCTCTCCACATTCATCCATCTGCATTTGTTTGACACTCATCTATAATGTGTGGCCATGCTGAAAGGAAAATATACCCATAGACTGAAGTTCTCACCATTTCTGCTAAAGATAAATACAAGAACATTCCAGCTGTAATAGTAAAAATCCAGTTTTGAATGGATGGGTCAGTTGATAGAGAAAGGCCAATATAAAGTCCTAAGAATGCTGTTAGTGCACTTATAAAATTCATCAGAATTGCAATCTTCGTGGGGAGCCCTGTACTTAGCAGCACAGCAAAATCTCCTGCACAGAGAAAAAGAAAGAAAATCTATTATTTAGCTGATAAATGTATTTGGAAGACTCTTGGTAATAAAACATGAAGGAAAATAATTAAGACATGCATAAAAAATATTGAATGGCCTAGGGTTGCCTTTAGATTTCTATAGAATTAGTTATAAACTCATCCTGTATGAAAATACCCAAAAACTCAAAGCAACAAAAAAGTAATATTTACTTGTATTTGTTTAGCTGTTCCTAAAGATAGCATACAGTATACAGGAGCAGCTTTCTGTTAGTTCTCGATGTTCCATGATATTTCCAACTTGGATACAAGCAAAAGTGAAGTCACATGTTTTCCCAGAGCTTCTAAATCTTTCTCCACTGGGAACTTGCCAGTTCAAAACATGTGGGTATATTTGCAGCATGATCTTTGAGTGTTTTACAGGTGCTGCAAGTCAGAGTAACCTATGCCAGTGTAATTCTAGTTTGAGTTTAATTCCACTGATTTCAGATCTAATCAATTTTAGTGAGTCATACATCAAAATCCCATCACAGATTTTTCTTCTAAAATAAAGGAGTTCATAACAGGTCCATGGCATAAGATTTTAAAAATTCTGCTCTGTGATTGTAAAAATGCCACTTTGACACAGGGGCACTACTGCCCAAGAATGAAGAAGGTCTGTCTTTGGAGGTAACTGTTGAGTATTTAAATTTTCTTTGCTATGCAAACAAGAGTTACTAGTTTTACAGGAATCCCCCATCCCATCTTTTTGTTTGGAGAAGTTTTCTACATAGCACATGAAATCTTCAGTCATTTAAGGATAGAAATGAGAATCTGCAGTTCTCATCTCAAAATTTCCACTTCATACATGTTCATCAACACGATGTGAGGAACAGCTTCAGCCATGCTTAAAGTTTTACCACAAGAAGTTAATTGAGGACAATATTCAATAGAACAATCCTCCTATCCTGCCCACTGGTAAAATAGGTCATATGCTTTCTTTTATTACCTTATTTTTCTTGATTAGCAGCAGGAAGGAAGGTAACATGGGGAATATTGAAACTGCTGCTATTGAAAGTCTTGGATAGCCCACTGTGTCAGGCACGCCCATTACGCACACGTGGCTCTTGCTCTCAGCTTGTAATTTTTTATCTCTGTACACATAAGAATAACAGGTCACCCTTGGCCTGATGTCCTTTACATTTGGAGAAAGTGAGATGGGATGACATCCAATAATGAGTGCAGAAGCCTCCCCTGGGTTTTGAGAAGGGGAAAGAAAGTAGGAGTCTCGCACATTAATGTCATAGTTCATGATGCTATAACCAAGAAGAATTCCCACAAATATCATACAGGAAAGAACTCTTTGGGAAACCTGGAAATACAAAGCCTATCAGGAAAAATACATATATATATATATATATTTCTTACCCATTTCATGAGGAATTTCATGGCATAAAATAGCAACAGTCGTTGTCACACCTGTTTCTGTTGAGGATGAGAATGCTGCTCCTATTACCAGGCCATCAGCAAAATTGTGAAGACTGTCACCCACCAGAACCATTATTGCTAACAAGCTGATTTTCTTACCTCAGAAAAGACAAACAAACAAACAAATAAAAAGCCCAGAAGTTTTAACACAGACAGATGTTGTAATTTTTGTTATTTACCAATTCTTTGATTTTTGGTGACTTTGCATATAACATTATGAGAAGTCATAATAGTTAGAGGAAAATAGTGTTTAACTCCTTTTCCCTTGTTATTATATTTCCTTCAAAACATTTGAAACAAAAAAAGTGAGTTGCGGTACAATTCAGAGATGCAAATACCAGGACGCAACTTCCTAATACTTACTAGGTCAACTATTAGACAAAAAGTTAGGTTTAAGTCTAGTCTCAGAATGCATCATAAGAGTTTCTATTAACCATTTTTTATTTTTCAAAATTCACACAAGTTTTCCTAGATGTTACTCCTAGATGTTATTTTTCTGGAACTCACAAAACTGCACAGCTATAGTGAAGATGAATATTTGGTCTCAGGCAGCTGATTGTTTTAATCCTGTAAAGCTTGCTAACATGAAATAATATTTGCAGGGTCTGTTTTTTTATGAGACTGTGTTTCAGTGAAAGATAGAGCTGAAAGACAACAAGCCTTGGAGTATCACTATTACTACAGGGTTACAGCATGCTTATTTCCAAAGTTTGTTCCAATCAATTAATGGCTGTTATGCTCATAATACTCCTATCTGGAGCACCACTCATGGGTGCAGATTGCTATTTGTCTTTCCCATTCTGTTCTGTTCTGTGACCTCATTTTAGTGTGGAACAGTATACTGGCTGTTCATGATCAGACATATGACATATGTGGAAAGGTGCTACTAGGGATGCAAGCACTGAAATCAAGCTAGGGAATTAGGGACAGTCTGTCTAGCCTGTAGCACAGACAGCTGGGTGGCATGCTGAATGGATTCACAGGGAAAGAGTTTATCTCTTCAAGTAGCAACAAGGGTCCATAAAGGTTCAATGTCTAAACTTTACAACACATAATTGGCTTCCCTATCCTGTACTTTGTTTTATTAATTTTATCCACAGTCTCACAAGCAGGACTGCCTAATATTTCTCAGGAAACTCATCCAGCTTCCCTCTACACGGAAGGGACAGAACACTTTGAAAATGCTTGGTTTCATGCCTGAAGCAGCAGGGTTGTGATTTGGGCCCTAAATATGTATTTTCCTGACTTTTGATGACCCCTCATAGTCATAATATGACAGACTAAGGACCTAATGTGCAGCTGCACAAAACTGCCTGAATATAGTTATTACAAGGTTTCACTTCAGTAATATTTCTCAGAGATGACTATTTTACAGTGGCGGGGGAGATGTTTTTCTTACAGAAACTGGCTAGAAATGCAGTCTTCAGACTATTATAAAAAAAAAACATGCAGCACATAAAAGCTTAACAACCGTATTCAGAAAATCCTCCCTAGTTGCCTGGGAGCTCTGCGGGTTCAGAAGAATTGGCAGGCTTGTTAGATTTTCCTACCAGCTTACAGAGCCGGACGTGGATTTCCCCAGCTTGCACAGTTCTTTCTAAACACTATGGGCAGTTTATAATCAATAGTGCAGAGCATGAATTACATAGAAATAATAGATTGCTGCACTACATTAAGTTTGTGATTTGTAATAAGTACTAGTAAGGACAAAATTGTGGCCTCCCCTGAGATCTTACTAGTCTGTTTTGTTCAAGTATCTTATTGTTAAGAAGATATACCATGATTACTGGAACTCACTCCAGCACGTTGTATGTAATGTAACATAGGGATCAGGTTAGCATTATGGCACAATTACAGATGCAATCTTGGTGAACTTACTTGACAGAAACTTAAGAAGATGCATGTATAAACAAATCTGAATGTTTATCTTAATTTACTTTCAGCATATTTTAAACAGCTTTGTTACTGGCAATAATCTCACTGTGTTATATTTCAACAGAAACTATTAACTATAAACTTATTATCTGAACTATTTCTACGAAGCCTCTTCTTCTCTAAAAACCTGACACTTATTTTTTATATTTTTTTCTGCTTAACTAGGGGATCAGAACTCATAGCAAATTCTATTCCATAATTTTCGTAAAAACTCCAAAACTAATGGGTGCAGGACTTTGATGATAGATTACACTTTTAAAGTTTTGAATAAGAGTTTAAAGCAAACATTGATCCATAAATAGATATTTTTCCAATGTTTCAATGCCTCACACTGAAAAAATATTTCTAGTAAATATAAAGTGTCACTGAGTATACCAGATATAAAATGCTACTGTTTGGTCTTTTCAGATATTGACAGAATAAATGTGGATAAAAGAGGAGAGGGCTTGTGAGACATCATTCTCTTCAGAAAGCTTCTTGCTTTTTGAGTCACTGGCTATCTAAGGTGACTGACTCCATTTTCAGTCTTACTTCATATACATTTACAGTGAAGCCTCCCAGCAGAGGAAATGTCAGGCTTCTGTCTTAAAGCTGCAGATTCCATTCAGTTCTGGGGAAAAAGCACCTAAAAGTTTAGCTCAGTAACAAGATACCCAAGTATGTTTATGCACTTAGCTATTTAAAAGAACCCTAAAAATACAAATTTTCACAGAATCAATGAATATGCTGAGTTGGAAGGGACCCACAAGGATCTTTGAGTCCAACTCCTGGCCCTGCACAGGACCCTTCCCAAAAGTCACACCATGTGCCCAAGAGTATTGTCCAAATGCTTTTTGAATTCTGTCAGGCTTGGTGCTGTGACCACTGCCTTGGGGAGCCTATTGCAGTGACCAACCACCCTCTAGGTGAAGAAATTTTTCTGAGATCCAACCTAAACCTTCCCAGACATAACTTTGTTACTGCTCAGCAAAGAGATCAGTGTCTGCTGAAATTACGTATTCACAAAAAAACCCCAAGTCCAACAAAACAAAACTCAAACCCAAACAAAACAGACCCCAAACCCCAAAATATGCCCCTCTTCCCTACTGATTTCTAATATGGTGGTAAGACTGAGGTATCAGGGTAAAATGACACCAAAGAAAGAAGATCACTGAGAAACTATCACAAAGTTAGTTACTTGGAACAGATAAGATTGAGATCGCTAGAAACTGGTTTGTACTTAGCACATAATGATGATTGAATTAAATGGAAATATCTAGAGATGAACTATGTAGTCAAACTCAAAGTGGCACTGGATTGTGTACTACTGGAGAGCCGAGACAGAAGAAATGAAAATCCAGATTTCCAATGCCTCAGAAATGGAAATTAAGTCCACAAGGACAGAGGAGAACATTAAAAACCTAGAAGATACTGACATCATTAAATAAATCACACTGATGACCTGAGATCTGAGATCACAAAATTAAGGGGAGCTGATTATAGTAGATAAACTGATTTCCAATAAAATATTATTCCCTCAGGTGAATGACTGCAACTCAGCTGAATTTACCAAGGTCACAAGGTGCAGTCAAAGGCAGAATTTGACTTATGCTCTATTTTCCTTTTTTTATTTTTTTTTTATTAAGCAGCAACAAACACGGAAGACAGGTATTATCTGAAGCTGTCTGAAGAAAACAGATTATACTAAAACTGAGAGCCATCATGAGCCTGTAATTCCACACCTGTAGCGAATCATTACTGGTTTAAAGAGGATATTGCTTTACTGTGTAAGAGAAGAAGTAAGCAGAATTATATTAGTATAGTGAGACAACAAAGCAATCATTTCACCACCTTCGGAGATAAAAGCCTTGAGCTAAGTTTTACAATTATAAAAATCTGGTTTGTATTAATTTTTGAATGTTTCCCTTTAAGCAAAGGCTTTAGAAAAATAGATTGCAAGAGTGAGATAACAAACACTAAAGCAAGGACAGTATAAGACTAATGAACTTCACAATTACAGGGCTGGCAGCTGCGAAGGTCTTTAAGAAGAGATTAAATTATGTAGCCAGGCGCCATCAGATGTTGTGATGTAGCACATAGCACACACAGAGCTAAGCCAGCTTCACACTTTCAATTCCATCTTAGGTCTGAAAGACTTTCCTGTTACTTGTCTTATCTTTTTATTGATACTAACTTTTTTTGTTGATGGCCTTGCTCTCTGGAGGATCTTCAGCAGATTCAGAATCTTCTGGGCTTCTCTAGTTAAAAGCAAAGATAATGGATCAGTGTTAAAGGGCTCTTCCAATTACTGCTATAAATACTGGAAAATATCAACTAGGTTCAAGCTATTTGAATAAAAGATAGTCAGTTGTTATTTGCACAGAATTAGAATAATTTGTTGACCACTGGCAGTGTGATTGGTTCTGCAGAAATACATGAGAAAGAAATCTCCCTGGCCCAGAAAAGATTATAGTCTCTTTCAGGTAGGAAGATATTTATAAACACTGTGGTAGTCCAAGAAAACCATATATCTGCTTGAATACCTACAAATCTGAGCCAAATGCAAGACTAAAAAGGAGACTATAATTCAAATTATACGTTTTGATTTTGTCATGACTAGAACTGTGGTTTCCTGATGGAGAAAATGTCCGTAGGATTTCCAAGGAAAAATAGGTAGAATCTCTTTGGCATTCATGTTCCTCACACCTACTCTGTGAAAACACAAGACTAAGAAAGATGATCATAGGTAGGTTTCACCCCCTTTCAAAATATAGGGGCTTTTCTTCAGTGTGGTGCAACCTCCAGTGCCCTGACTCCTGTCTTTTATCTGGGCTTTGTCTCAGCACTAGGCATCACTGGCTGGGCATAGCAGCACATGAGTACACTTTACTACAAGGAGAGACATTTACCCTTATTTCAAGTGAAAAAAGAGACTTATCTTCATCCTTATCCTAGAGAGTTAATGTGATGCATCTGCCCCAATGTTTAATTAACAGATATTGCAACTATGGGGAGAGAAGGGAGAACATGAGTAATCTCTCACTCTCCCTACCTCCATGGGGCTTTGCCTTCTGTCTAGAGAAATTATTAGAATTTCATGTGAGGGAGAGATAACTTGTTTGCTCGAATCTAGAAAAACTAAATTTATAATTTCTCTTTTTTTTTTTTTTACCAGAAAATATACCTATTATGGTAGCTGGTGAAGAGTCAAAAACAGCACAAGAGTTCTGTGTTAGAGACAGCAGCTACCACTCCAAAAACTGTAGCAGAGATGTATGTTTATATAGAAAATAGAATATGTTAATTGGCTCGTATTAGCTTGCTTGTGATGGGGGATATGTGCTGCAGAAGTATGAAGAGAAAAGGAGAAAAAGTGTTTTTCAAATTCTACATTTTAAAGGAAAAATAAATCTTTAATTCCTGTGATTACAGCCAGTCACATGAATTCCAGTAACTGTTCTGCTTCTCCTATAATATTTATTCACATGCCACTTCTTTGAACTCTGAGTCAAAACTGCAAGACTAATCACTGACCTGAAAGACTTATAAGTTTTTCTTAGTCAACTAATGTTTGTCTTAGTATTACTCACATGATTCTGAAAAATTGGCTGCTCTTGTGCAAACCAGCTAAGCCAGGATAATTCATGTGATCTATACAGAACTTTGGGGGGGATCTTGCAACTGAGTGGGATGACATGATCATTTATTATCACAAACAGGAAGCTATGATGTGGCTCACAAATTAGTAAATATGTTTCACTCATCTGTTTGCTCCGTTTTCAATTGAGAGTTTCCCAACTGTGTTTTAAAGACTAGCAGTGACTCACGAGACTCTTGATCATCAAAACTAAATTAGTAAAATGGAGTTCAAATTATGGATCTCTGGAGAAACTGATTTAAATAACCTGTGTATGTAGATACTGCATATAAACTAAGGAGATTTGTTGGGAAAAAGAAAAAAAAAGAGAAAACAGGTAAAGAGTTATGAGTCAATGTAGTTTGCAAGGATTTGTCTGTCTGGATACTATCTACAGGCCAATATAAAACTGTGTAACTTTTTATAGGTAAGCACCATTCCCATATATCCAACTTGCTTATGCTACTACTCAAATCTGTGGAAAAAAATGCCCGAGAACAGTCCAATATTTAATCTATTCACTAATTATGCACTGAACTCTCACTACAGAAAATCCTGAAGTTTTTCCCTGGAAGAAACTGCCTATACATATAATCAGTTTTTTAAAAGAAGGAAAATCTGAAAGAATTTTATCAACAAACTGTAGCACAGGAAGTGAATTGTTATATCAATGTGATACACACTTAAGAAAAGTTATTGCAAAAATCTTCACTTGAAATCTCTGTAAAAGCACATTATAGAATTCAAAATCTAGAGATTCCTAATAATCATGTCATGTAATAAACAACAAATCAATAGAAACTGGAAAATTACTGATTTATTACATTAATTTGGGTCATTTTTTTTTTTTTTAGGAATAGAGAAAGAAGAACATGAAATCAGGGAAGTATGTCATATCGGTAACCTACCAACTGTATGGTTGAAGTAGATTTGCCTCTGCCTGAATGTTCATTTAAGTCAGATTCCACTGGAAGATCATGGGAATGTCCCCAGTGCCCATTAACTAAAGAAAGGCCCTGCTGAATGAAGATGCTTTGCAATTAGTTCTGAAACCCCTGAACACAGGTGCAGTATTCCTCAGCCTTTTGTGAAAATTTAGCATTTTTAAGAATTAATTTTTTTCAAAACAAAATCTATTTAAAATATTGTTGACTGGCATCAACTATTTCCTGATGCTTATTTTCTTAAAACACCCTGAAAATCGAATCAGATAAATCAGTGACAACCATACTGGTGTAATAAAACTTAATTTGTTTTAAAAATCAAATTAAAATTTTAAGCTGATATGGATACAAAAACTAACTCTGAGAATTAATCTAGTTCTCAGTAGAAAAAGTTAAAACAAAAATGTGCGATAAAGTCCTTCTCCCATATAAGTAACAAAAAGGACTCCTTTTCTACCACAAAACTAAAACATCACCAGCATAAAAATATTCTCATTCTAATAATCTCACACAATATTCTTATGGCTGACTTAAAGATAGTGGGAATAGGAACTCATTGCTGCGTATCTAAGTCAGGCCATTCTTTGCACACCCTGTAAAACAGAACAAGCAAAGGTTTAGCCTTCTTAAGTTACATTAAGATTGTGTCTTATGCTGAGAAACCTAATGAGCCATCACATTTTGTGTTACATTGTATCTTCATGCATAATCATATTTTCAGGCTCCATTCACACTGAAATAAAGTAATAGAATTACTATAAATAGGGCAGTGAGCAAGGAGTAAGTATTAATATAAGAGATTGGGTCCTGCTGACTGCAACATACATATTAGATTTTCAAAGCATTGAGATCAAAGACAATTTGAAAATTTAAAGATATAATTCTTTAAAATATCTTCGGCTTACATCTATGTCTTTCTCCTTTTCAAACAGGGCCTACAGTAAACAACTGTCATTGCTATTTCACATGGATACATAATTTTCACCTGCTCCAATATGAGTCACAAAATGCATGCTTGTGGAACACATTCGATTAACTGTTCCCTTCTTGAGTTATAAATATATTGAACACATTCATGTAGCATGCACAGTCCATAGAGTAAAGCAAAGTAGAAATTGAAGGTCAATCTGGAAGGAACACTTAGGAAAGCAATTATCAATGCTTCATTTATCTCACACAAATAATAATTATTTTCCACAATAATTTTAACATTTTGTGCACTGTAAAGTCTCAAAAGATATTTTTAAAGGATAAATTGTAGAAAGCTTTACCTGTTCACGTGGTGTTACTAAAAGAAAGAAACACTTTTCTATCAGAAAAAATCCATGAATTCCTCCAATTATTCCCAAAAGTTTCCAAATATATTCTTTTCCCTCATAGAAATGTTCTATGTCTTGTGCTTCATGTTTATGTAAACCTAGAGTCTAAAATAAAACAGATAGAGTTAAAAAAAAAAGAAATGACAATGTTTTAATTTTTGCGAGAGCAAGCCACCATGTTTTAATTCAATTTATTCTCAAAATTTTCTTTCCCCAGTTCTTTCAAATTTAAATTGTGTTTTGAGCTAATCCTCTGAATAGTAGATAATGAAATTAATTATTAGCAGACTCCGCTATACTTCCTCATCTCTCAGTGGTGGAAGTAACATTATATTTTATGAAATTGCCCTTTAAGTATGTGTGTGTGTATATATACACGCACACATTTATATATCTCTCATTTGTAGTAAATTGGTCTATAAAGTCTATAAAAAATTACTTGCATCATCTTAATATGTAAGCTTCATATTGATAATAGACAAGGAGCGACTGGAGACGGTCCAGCAGAGGACCACAAAGATGATAAGGGGTCAGGAATATGTCTCTTATGAGGTGAGACTGGGGGAGATGGGCCTCTTTAATCTAGAGAAGATTAAGAGAGGATTTCTTCAATTCATACAAATATCTCAAAGGCTGGTGCCAAGAGATGGTGCCAGACTCTTTTTAGTGGTGCCCAGCAATAGGACAAGGAGTAATGGCCATAAACTAAAACACAAGAAGCTCCACATCAACACGAGTAAGAACTCCTTTCCACTGAGGTGGCAGAGTACTGGAACAGGCTGCCTGGGGAGGTTGTGCAGTCTCCCTCTCTGGAGACATTCAAAACCCAGTTGTCATCTGCGATCCTGTGTCATCTACTCTAGGTCACCCTGCCTTGGCAGGAGGTTGGACTAGGTGATCTACAGAGGTTCTTTCCAACCCTAACTAGTCTGTGGTTCTGTGAAAACAATGTATAAATTAATTTATGCATAGCTAATGCATAAATCCATTTCTACTGGTGGGTGTACTTCCATTTTTCCCCCAGTGGCGCAGCACGGCAGCCCTCCCTTTGCTCTCTGAAAGTGAGCTCTTTAAAGACTACTGGAGACATCACTTAAAACTGGTGAAGGAGAACACTTTCACACTCCAAAGGTATTTCTAAAATAAATGCATTTGTCTGACATTCACTGAGAATTGCCTTCCTTAAACCATTCTCCCAATTTTGCTTCCAGAGATGATGCATTGAGTACAAAGAATATTTTGGCCAGAATCTCAAGTGAAGCTGTGAAGCTCTCTTTCTACAATCACTAGAATTCTACTCATAACGTCTGTGTCTTATCAGAGGAGACTCAGTCAAAAGTAAATGAATACACAATGGAAAATTTGGCTCTGTTTTGCATGCTATCCTGTTCTTAAAATTTATTTTATGAACTTAGGACAAGATCATAGCACAAATTTTATTACACTTCGAGACTGACAGTTCTTGGTTCTCTGGAAAAACATGTGGAGGGGACTGTGGATGCTTCATACAACCCTCAAAAAATTTCTCTTTAACATGTTACAGAATATGCCTCACGACAGAAATTAATACACATCTAGAAACTTGGCTTGCACAGGACTTGTGGGGTTTCTGAAAAGTTTGTTTTGAAAATAGGAATCCTATTTTCTTTGATTTCATCATTCATAGATTTCAGCTTCTTACTACATGTAACCTCTCTCTGAACTACAGAGTGCAAATGTAACTGGAGTGCTGGGTAGGTTTCATGGGAAGCTTTATTTATAAACAGATGAGCATTATCCAGGTTTAAATAAAACTTCTCTGTGCGTACATGCACACATGCATATGTGCCAACATTTTAAAATTACTGAAGTGTCTCTTACTTACTTGAGGAATAAGATGTAGCAATGCATCTCCAGAAAGGGTTCCAACAGCCAAACCGACAAACAGCTGTAAAATGAGTGTATAGATTTCTTGACAGGAGTTAAATAAAATGAGAGTTGTACCAAACATAGATCCAATAGTAATAAGTAAAACAGCAACAGTGCTGTAACCATATTCTGTAGGGGAAAACAAATGAAACAAAACAAGGGCGCCTTTAATAATCCAGTATTTGTGTTTAAGTATTTGGTTTGTATTTGTAATTGGTTTTGAGGGTATGTTTTGACACCTCTATGCACAAGCACATGGGAGAAGTGATTCATTGTCTGGTTTCAGCTGGGATTGAGTTAATTTTCCTAGAAGCTGGTACAGTGCAGTGTTTTAGATTCAATATGAGAATAATGTTGATAACACACTGATATTTTGGTTGTTGCTAAGTAGTGCTTACCCTGAGTCAAGGATTTTTCGGTGTCTCATGCTCTGCCAGTGTGGAGGGGCAGAATAAGCTGGGGGAAGCACAGCCAGGACAGCTGACCTGAACTGGCCAAAGGGCTATTTCACACCACAGAATGTAATGCCCAGTATATAAACTGGGGGAGTTGGCTGGGAGGGGATGATTGCTGCTCAGGGATGGGCTGGGCATCAATCAGCAGGTGGTGAACAATTGTATTGTGCATCACTTGTTTGTCTTGGGGTTTATTGCTCTCTGGTTTTTTGTAAACAAACCAAGGTGTAAAATCTCAAATGGATGTAGCGATCTAATTATGGTTGTAAGCATAAACATTTTGGTCCAAATTATATTACAAATCTGCCGTGGACAGACATACCTTCAGTTACCACGTCAGGACCACCAATTCATTTTTCTCAGGTTACTTGGATTTTTTGAAGGTTACTCAGATTTTTTTTTTTTCCGAGTTACATGTCACTCACACCTCCAACCTTTTGCACAACCTAAATCCTGATTAATCTGTATGAAATCTTATGGTGGAGGTAAAACAGTGAAGAGAAACACTCATAAAGGAACTAATGACAAAATATTCAAAACTGTCACTTAATGTTTCTCACTTTAAAAGCACTGTAAGTGCTCAGCACCTCGTAAAATCAGACATTAAATTTCACAGACTGCAAATCCAAATACAGGGTATAGTAGATATTTATGGAAGGTCTTAGTGACCTTTTTTGACTTAGTCAAAAAAGCGCAGCCTGTCAGTAAAATAAAACTGAGAATATAATTAATCAGCCCATGCTCAGGTCACTATGTCACACATAGGTCAAACATGGAGTCTTTATCTGTATCAAGACAGCAGAAGTGTTCCTGTGGTCATAGAAATCTTCCATTGTCAAAAAGCAGAGGAAAAGCACTGCAAAAAGGGCTCTTATTAATTATATTCTGCACTTGAATAGTTCAGTTTTTCTCATCTCTCACATTTATGAGATCACTAAAATATTGATTAAGCTGATAGCTTTAGATTTGGAAGGATCCTACTTAACAGTGAATTTTTAATTAACCTTGCATTTGACCTGGTTAAATTCCTTTCTTTTCCTTCTTTCTCCCTTGATTCCTGATCTGAAAAATGGTCATATCTGTGTAGCATAGAAAAGATCAAAGCAGTAAAGATTGAAAAGTGTTCAGGTAATGAGAAGAGAGAATTCATTGGGAAGGACTGCTGCCTATTGAAGACTCATACTGATTTTTCCTATTCTGTATGGTTTTTTTTTTCTCCTATAACCATTATTGGGATATCCATGAGAGTCCTTCCATGCTTTTTTAATTTATATGCTGTTCCATATGGATTGTTGGCCAGCAGGATGTGGGGAAAGTTTAATAGCTCCTAAAAGACATAGGTATTGGAAACACTGATTTGTAGCCTAAAAAGTGCTGCTCTAGGTGCAGGTGATTATGGTAAGACAACCTTTCCTTTTTGCTCATTCCTGACTACTAAATGACCCACCAAAATTAATGTCCCCTCTACTACACCAGCACACCTTGGCTTGTAACCACTTCCCAGATACTGGTGGTTTAAAGTAAAAAAAAAAAAAAAAAAAACAAACCCTTAGGTCATATCAGATTTAGATTTTTTTTTTTATAAGGTAGAGGGAGGATTGATTACAGGAGAAGTGGAATCAATGGAACAGATGGGGCAGAAATCACTGGAAGCAGTGCTGTGTGAGAGCTAAAACTGTGACTGGAAACAATTTGATTATACTTTCAGTTCTTGTTCCAGCTCCATCACACAAGTCCTGCTGCCCTGTTACTGTTCTTCTGGATGTTTTCCTCCCCACAGAAACATTCTCAAAGCTTCTCTGCTGTAAACTATCACAAGCTGAAAAATGAGTAACATTCATGAAGAACTTGTCTATATCAGGCAGTTGCCACATCACAGTAAAAAATGCCAGGCAATATAACCTCAAGGCTATACGTGTAAGCAATGCAATGATTCCAATATAAATCTGGTGAAAATTTCACAAAGTCCTTACTGCCCTGCAACCCACAGATAAGGACCTGTTATGGCCCACCTCCTGCCGACATCAAGCAGGCCTCAAATGGAGAGAATAAACCTTAAAACCTTACATAATGAAATAGATTCCATCTAATATAAAATTAAGACCATTGAATCCCCTCACTTTTCAATATAGTACTACTATCTGAGATGTATGCTATGAAGTTATAATCTGCATAAATTACAGAGTGCATAAATCTCCTCATGTTGTGGTTTATTAATGAATAAAGTGTCTCCAGGAGTTAAGTCCCTGCATCTCTTTATCCAAATTTAAGCAGTACTTTGTTAATAACAACATAACTCACTTTCCACAGTTGTTGGTGGTAGCCTTGTCTGCTTGAAGTCAGGAAGCTGACATGAACAACTTAAAAGTTGCTGAATGATAGCTGGACTGATTTGCTTGAAGTGATCCTTGGAAATGGAGGAAGAATCATTTTTCAAAAATATCTTCACAAGCTCATTGGCAGAGAAACAAACCTTTATAGAAGAGTATACAGAGTTACTGAACATGTTGCATCTACGTGCATTTAATGTTGAGGTTAAATATGGAATCTTAGAAGAACACAAGGTAGTATATATACTCTTTTTTAAATTAAATTTTATTAAATTAGTTCAATTATTTTAATTTATTCCAATTTTTTTCCAATTAAACTTGATACTACTATATATCTCAGAAAGACCGGAATCTTTGGGATGCAGCAGGACAATATCTATGGAACCTGATTAATACCATAAGGATCTGACAAAATAATTCCTCTCAACATTTTATTGTTGTATGTGCTAAATATTTTACAGAATATCACAGAACATTCTGAGTTGGAAGGGACCCACAAGGATCATTAAGTCCAACCCTTAGCCCTGCACAGGATCATCCCCAAGAGTCACACCATGTGCCTGAGAATATCATTCAAACATTTGTTGAACTCTGTCACTCTTGGTGCTGTGAACACTTCCCTGGGGAACCTGTTCCAGTGCCCAACCACCCTCTTTTTAATGCTAACACAAATTATATTCTTAGTCATTAATGTAAAACTTCATTGTTTGTAATAATAGTGCTATTAATATAAGATACTACATCAGAAGAAATACTTAGATTTGTCCTTGTACTGGATCTTCAGTAAGATATGGAAATAAATTGGAACTTTTTTAATTCTTTAAATAATGGCATGCCACTTAAGGCCAGCAAACTAGATGTTATATAGTCTAAATTTAGTCTAAAGATTGCTTAATAATTGTATTATTAGAGGTACTTCAGAATTCCAACTACTTTTTGTTCTTATTGGGAACATCTCTTTGTCAAAAGAAGGAACTTTTCGTGGGAACCTTTATATTTCAACAAATTTTCATGAAGAATTGCTTTTCCATCTCCAGGATGAAGCTTCTAGAAAAAGCATGACCAGTTAGCGCTAGAACACACTTCTAGTGGAAATTTCTGTAAATGCTTTTAAAGAGAAGGAGTCCAGATCAAGTATGTTGTCTTACTTAGAGGAATAATCTTCATTTCTTAATGTCATCTGATGAGTTGTGATTCAATTTAAAAAAATTTTTTTCTTTCATTTAAATTGGTCTACATCTGAGAATCAAGGGATTCTTAAGTACTTCTTCCTAATCACTGAAGCTTAAGCTTCTTTTGAAATAAAATTGCTGTTTAAATGAATTTAAAAAAAAGTTAAGTATAGTTACTTTTAAGTAACCCAGTTAAAACCCAACACCTTCCTGCTGTTGCTCATCCATTAGTGAAGTAAAATATGCCATGAAATTCACTAAGAAGCTGAAGTAATTGAGCACTGATAAATTTATTTTAGAAACCACATTCAAGTCTTCAGGATAAGAGAAGATCTTGCCACCTGGACCTACTGTGTTCTGCCTTCAAGCCAAAGGAGAGTGTGAAGACAATGCAAGAGTTACCACATTGGAAAAGACCTTAATGTTTCCTATTCTAGGCAGAAGTTTTAACACTGGAAGTAGGAAACACCAACATCTGGTATCAAGTTGGTGGCTATCAAGTTGGTTGATTACGAGCAGCATTGCTGAAAAGTCAGAACAGGAATGATACTATTTAACACCTTCACTAACAACTTGAGTGATGGAACAGAGTGCACCAGGTAGCAATGACAGGTGAAATCCAACTGAACAATTAGTTGAAATGCTGACTGGCATGGCTGCTATTTAGAGGGATCTTGACAAGCCAAAGAAATGGGCTGACAAGAACTTCATGATGATCGGCCAAGACAAATATGCTTCAAACAGAATAACCCCATGCATCAATGAAGGCTGGGGAAAACTGACCAGAAGGAAGGTGGGTTTACAGAAAAAAACACTGGGGTGGGTTCTGATGGATGACTTGAATGTGAGCCACCGGTGTGCCCTGGTGGCAATGACCACTGACTGCACCCTGGGCTGCAAGAAATGTCCCTGGGGGACACCACTAGTGACCAGCCACCAACTGGATGCACCGTTCAACATCACTTGCAAGTCCCAGCCTTTTAAGCTTTTTAACTTAGGGAAGCGGAGCACTAAGTCAACATTAGTAAAGCAACTATATGTGAACTCCTGGAGAACGATACTGAAGAAACAAGTAAATAAAATGTGTATATTTTCATGTGAAAAACTAGATGGATGGATGATTTTAGTTTGCAAAATCTGTGTTTGTTTAATGAGAAATAGTAAAGGAATATAGATGTTGTGACATAGTTTAATGGAATTCAAAATCATTTGTCTTATTAGATCACCTGGTACTTTCTTGTTTTATACACGTTTAAAAAATAGAGACAGTGATGACTTAAAAAGAAAGCAGTGACATTTTTCCTGTAATAATGTTTCAAATAATTCCTATCTGAAAATTAAATTACAGATCTTAATGTAGTTAGCAAACACAAGCCATAAATGAGCAAATTTCTTGTATGTAGCAGAATCTGTTACTAATGGAGCACAACCACTATAAGTGCAGAAAACATGGGACAAAATTAGCAACACAACAGTGAAACACAAAGTGTTCTAATGAAATATGTCAAGGGAAATAGATATAGCTAGAAAGAAGAGGAATGGAAAAAAATAGAGAAACTAGGAATTAATACAGAAGAGCAATTATCTTCTCTCCAGATGTTTCTTAGTGATTTTTTTTTCGTATATTTGGCTCTCATTGACTACTCAGACTCAGATAACTCCACTAGATACTTATCTTTTGAGCTACAGTCAGTAGCTCAACAGAAGTTCAAGAAATCAAAAACGGAGCTTCAAAAATTTTTCTATTACTGGAGAACAATTTTACTTCTTTTACAGAGAGTGACATAACTGATTTCTGTCCTTCTTAGTTTAAAATTTATATGAAACATATTTAAAATGACCTTAATTTAAAGTAATTTTGAGACCCCATTAAAAGCCTCATCACGATGATCAACATGATTCTTTTTTGTGGTCAGCAGGAAATAAAGAAATCAATTGATGGATTATGCATTTCAAATTCAATAAAATTACACAGACAAATATCTATCTGAATGACATTTAACCAGGTGTAATTTGTCTCAGTTCCACATCATATAATGACCACACAGCAAAAGTCAATTGCACATCACTCATTCTCCCAAATGGAGAATAAACATTGTCACTGAGTTAGTGTAAATTGTAAAAATCTGAAATTAATAGAAATGTGTCCATTGAAGTATATATTTTATATATATACATCAAAATAGATACCATTTTATTTTTAAATTCTTCTTTTTAAATTCTTCTTCTTTAAATTCTTCTTACTACCCAGTAAGGATATCGGGTAGTAGCTAAGACTCTGTCTATACTTTCTAAAGAAAGCTTCTGGATTCCACTGATGGCTATTAAGAGAATTTGGAAATGCCCAATCTTCAGTTTACAGAAGCCTTTTAAAAGCAACTTTCATAAAAACCTTAATTTACTTTGTTTTTCTTACAAAACAATCCTTCTTTCTACCAGGTCATTTAAGGGACC
Organism: Empidonax traillii; assembly: GCF_003031625.1. Taxonomy (NCBI): domain Eukaryota; kingdom Metazoa; phylum Chordata; class Aves; order Passeriformes; family Tyrannidae; genus Empidonax; species Empidonax traillii. The sequence goes on along the minus strand of NW_020955602.1, from coordinate 146,674 downwards.
CTAGAAGCTCTGTGATGTAAGAGCACAAGAAATATCTAATAACACACTCATCCGTGTCTTAAAAAACCACCTGATTCCCGGTAACACCAACTATTCTGTTAGCCCTGCCCAGGTACTTTAATCACCCAGTCAACATCCACAAAGTTCTTTCCCCAACTGATATTTAAAAAAATATAACTATTTAAAAATATATTTCCATCAGTATCGACATCACTTTTTGAAACTCATACATTTTACCTCAGAAAATATGTACTGTTTGCAAACCAGTTTGACATTTTGTTACTGAAATTTTGTGACCAATAATATAGCAACAGAAAAGTAAATTAACCTGGTCCCAATCTATGTTCCTTTCATGATCTTCAAAATAGCCTTTCAGAGAGTCTCCTTTTGTATGGTTTCCTTTGAATGGAGTATTTTTTCTTCCAGAATCTCTGATTGCCAGACCGTAACGTCTTCTTTTGTGACTGTGGAATTGTCCATTTACAGTGCAGGTCTTTTTGGCTGTAAGCACATTTAGTAGTTGTTCTAGTTCTAGTAATTCATTAGAAAACAGATATGTTACCATGGGAAAATACACATTTAAAAGATAAAACGAAAAATAATTATTAAAATTTTGTTAGCTATAATATTAGTTCAATTCCTCATTAATACTCTTTTCTCAGTTTGGTACTGGAGGCAATTTTAGCAACTCTAGAAGTTCAAGACACCTCAGCCTTTCCTGTTTTACATGCTCCACCCAGATGTTTTGCCTATGACTGTCTCAGAAGAAAACAGATGGGACTGAAAGGCAATTCATCTTTCATTTAATCATCAATCTCTTACGAAGTTGTCTAGTTATTGCTAAAGAACTTCACTGTTTTTAAAATTTTCCTGTAAATGGAACCCCACACTAAGTCTTCATGGCCTGATCAGATCAGAATATAGATCCTTTATAGTGTGTTGTGACATCAGTCTTCAGGACACTGTGCTGCTCTTGCATTTCAGAAGTGGAACACAGGACAGCAGATTTTCTCTCTCCTTTGGTTAATCAAGAAGTATGCCTGCTCATAGCACTGAAATAGGAAGGAGGGAGTCAGGATCCCTAATCCAAACATGAGATAATGCAGGGATGTACCCCACGACAGCTTGAGTGCAAGGAGTGCTTCTGCTGATGAAATGCTTGGTTATTTGATGGGGTGTGCCTGATCCTATCTTATGCCCTTCTTTACCCCCTCATTTTCAAATAAAACCATAGTGATAGTTTCTGTAAACCTTAATTTGTCCATTAGGAACAAAAGCAGTCCACAAATTGATTTCAAAGTTTAGGTCAATGAGAATAAGAAACTTTCCATGTGATAATCCTTTAATGTTGCTAATCAGAAAATACAAATAGTATAATCTTAAGGGTAAATCTTACAAAAGGGCTTCTGATAAGATGTTTGACTACTTTCTATTGGCTACTTTAGCAAACAGATCTGTATATCTACACCAAGGTGTGAGTAATTAAGGTATCTAATCTGGCTACTTTACAAGAATTATCCCATCTATCCCTTAAAAAGTCCTGCAATGTATGAAGATATGCATAAAGAAGCAAGGTAAGTGAAGCCCCAGTGAACTCTGCCCTCACAGCTAGATTACCACTCTCAGAGCTCTCTTGGGTAGTTCAGACAGTGCTGAGCAATTCAGTTACAAATTAATGTTGAATAAAATGTAATAATCTGAATAGCAATTTGCTTTATACATCTCAGAGAATTATCAAAATAAGGAGTTTCTTTTCCAACCTTGTTTTTAAATTTATAAGTGACTATTTAAAAACTCCAAAATGAAAGACATAAAATGAAGTACAAAAAAGTCCTTTAGGCATTTAAAGATAGTTTACTCAAAATGGGTGTTGCAAATTTAACTAGAGATTAATGAATAGCTTACCTGTCACTTGGAGCTCAGTGGTACTGTTTAGAGAACTGAAGATATATTTTATAAAGAATTCTGGGGAAGGCAAACTTGCTTTCCCCATGCAGACTCCTTTGAGAGCCAGAGTAATGATTAAAGCAGCCAGGCGTGGAAGAGTGTTTTCATCAGCACCATCTCTGTCCATTATATCAGCATTTTTCTCCAGAATGCTCACATCAACACACTGAAATTAGGAGAAAACAGCATGAAGACAACCCTGGTCACCTCCATTTAAATAATCGTAGTGACAAGAGGACAAACTGGGGAGAACACTTTCACAGACAGCCAGAGTAGAAAAAAATTAAGATTGAAGTTGTAATTGACAACAGGACAGTGAAACAAAGGACATTTTCATGAGAACAGGCATAAAAATCCTGAACTTTTGTTCTGTGTCTGGCAGGGAAGAAGTACAGTCCTTACATTCAGGTTATTTGTGCTTAGTGTTGTTTTCTCTTAGCGTTATTTTCATGCTGTTTCAATTATTCCAGTGTCCTCAATTGCATCTACATTCTACTTCCAGAAAGCAGCAGAAAAGAGAGGAATTTTTGTTAAGGCACAGGCAATTGACTTAAATAATATAGACTTTAATTCTTCATCTTAAACTTCAGTGAGAATTCTCTAAATGCTTTTTGTTCCCTATCTATTACATGGAATCAATATTTTGTTATGGACTAGTTATCTGAGGGGAATATGGAAAGATACAATTTTGCAAATAAAGAGTGACTTCTCTGCTGGGTGACCAAACAGAAACAGTAGTCAGTGATGTACAACCATGTGTGTGGATGCCTGCAGGTCTGTCTCCGTTACCTGGAAATTTATCCCTGTTTTCTTCCATTTTTGCCTTTTTTGTTTGTTTTCACTTCACGTATTGGGGTTTCAAAGAAACAACAAAAACAATAAAGGCAAAAAATATTTCTTTCTAACTCATATTAACTAAACTAAAAAGACAACTACATGAGCCAGTACAGTAGTCATTTATTTTATTCATACTCATCTCTCTGTATGTAGGCCATAAACACTGCAGAGAGGAGGCTGGCTGGCATTTCTTTTCCTGTTCATTCATTACACATCAACATTTCCCCAACCCAACATTTAATCTCTCATTTCAAACAAGATATTAGGTGCTATGAATGAGAAGAGGATATTTTCTGTGAAACCAAAACACTGTCACCAAAAATGTTTTTCTTCTATTACTACCCTGCATCATTGGCCCTTTTTCATAACTCAGGTGTTGTGATTCTAAGTATTATGTTATTATGTTTTAAGTATCTTTCATAAAAAAAAAACCTCTTTTCCCTCAGGTCAGTGAGTGGTGAAGCTTCAGTTACTGGACAGGCTTGACAACTGATTGTACTGCCAGCATAAACAAACAGAACACACAGTAAAGCACTTTCTGGGCTGTTATTCTATCTTGACATTCCAAATACACACTGATGCCTCTTTACAGTTGCTCAGATACCATTAGAGTTCTTGGAAATCAGCACGTTCACCAAGACTCAAAACCAAAAGTACTGGTCAATGAATAATTTATGATGGGAAATGATTACATAAAGAAGACAGAAAGAGGAACTGAAGGCCCTCAATATTCTGGACACAGCCAGCACTCCTACCCATCTTCCGTTTGTGCAGAAAACTCTACTCTAGTATAATGTAAATTAAAATCTAATTATAAGAAAAAGAAAAGGGCAAATTCAAGCTTTGCAGGAAAATCAAATTTAACTTAATATTATGAACAGATCTAAGGGGCTACAAACAGGAAGTCAATCTGCACTTCAGGAGTCATCCTAACTGACAAAAAGTTATATTATTGCCCATTACGAGGAAAAGAGTTTTTCTTAGATTTTGAACTCTAGAATATCATTCTATTATTTTGTAGACCCTTACCTGAGGTAAGGAAAAATAAACAGCAGCAGTGAGAAAACTCACTACACGTTTCCTGACTCTAGTAAGGATGATCTTAGCTGAAAATACTCAATTTGGTTTTGTTTTATTTTTTTTTTCCAACTTTAAGCTAATCTGTATCAATCTTTCTACAAGGCGTATCTGTGCTGGTAGATAATTATTCTCAAATTTATGTGTTCCAACTGAAGGAAACCATTGTTTGGACACACTCCTTATTCCATCCTGCTTTGGATAGACATGGAAGTGCAGAACCTGGCAAGGATTTCATCACAGCAAAATGATTTGTTACTTCTCCTATACAGCCAGATCAATTTTGGAGCTGTTCTGCTTTATACCATTTAAATACAATCACTGCTAGCATACATATATATTATATATATATATCTCTTAGTATTTTGTCATGTATATACATAAAAACATATATATGTGTATGTTGTGTATATATATATATGTATATACATGACAAAATACTAAGAGATGAGAAAGTGTTTTCTGTCCTTGGAGCCAAGTGCAAGATCTTGCATCTACACAACTATGCTCTTTTTCATCTGCTTTAAGCAGGGCAACTGTACCTACATTACCTATTGGGAACAGTGCCTAATATGCAGTATCTCCCCAGCCATGTCTCAGCAGACACTGTGGAAGTGCTAGGTAGCCAAAAGCAACCCAAGGAAAAGGGTAACATTAAACAGCATGTATAAGGGCACACTAGTGTTCAGCTCTGCCCTCATACTGTTATTTACTGGTTTTCTGGCAGACCATGATACTGATATAATGTCTGCACTAACATAAAAGGCATTATATCAGTCATAAATATGAAGCTATATTTACTTATGTTTTCTTTACCTGGGTTTCAGAAGTTTTAAAATGTTGCCTTACTGCAGCTAAAATATCTTCAGTTTCATTCCGTGAAAAATGATAACAGTCTTCATCATGTCTTAAACTAAGCATACTCTGTAGGTAAAATTTATAATCCTTATTGCTCAAGATCAGTTCTGTAGAACATACATCTCTGCGATGAAGAATGTAGTAGAGAAGAATAAGAGAAATTCTCTCAAATACTTCTTCACTGAGATGATCTTCTAAATCTCCTCCAGCTATTAGTAACAAAGCATCTGGTTCAAGGCACTGTGAAGAAATAAAAACAAATTGAAACTCAGCTCGAGTAATAAACTGCCAGGCATCTGCAAATACAATTAGGAAGGACAAAAGGAGAATTCAACTTTTATATTTAAGGGATTGAACCTGAAACTACACAGGTGCAGGCTGATGGAATGGCAGGAGGAAGGCACAGGTAATTCATTGCAGTTCGGTAGCAGCAAGATCACACTGTAGTTTTTTGTCCAGTGCCACTTTTGTTTTTAAGAAATGTCCTAGAGATAGGGCTTTGAGCAACCTGGTCCAGTGGAAGGTCCTCCTAGTCACAGCAGGGGACTTGGAACTGCATGATCTTTGAGGTACTTCCAACATAAACCATTCTATGAGTTTATTCTGTGATTCAATGATTTGATGATTTAAGACTCTCTACAAACTAGGACCAACTGATCAATCATTGTGGAGATTAAAAGCCTTCCACTGGCTTCAACAGATTATACTTCTGGTTATAAGTATATTAGATAAGGCTTATTAGATGAGGCTATTCATATTTTCATCTGTGCATTCTACATGTGTTTACATAGTAAGATAAAAACCGTAATTAATTCAGGGTATGTAAACAAAAGTTGCATTATATTCAATGCACTGTTGAAAGAATTAATTGACCCTGTAATCACACAGCTATTTTTATATTTTTCTCAATGAATTCTGTTAACTGCAACAATGCAATCCAGTGCAGAGAGCCAGCACAAGGTCTCAACACCATTTAGTTCTTCAAATACCTTTCAAAAGAGACTGAGATTATGCATTCACCCTGTGCAGGCTCTCTGTCTAAACACAGATTTTTTATTACATCCATATATATATGTGTATATTTACATATGTCTACATAAAACTCAAATTTTTTTGATACAAAGACAGTTTCCAGAAACTTTTGCCATCTCAAAAATAAGTTAGTCTTTAGAATTAGATGAGAATAATAGAGGTCTATGTCAGGATATGAGAAATCAGATACTGAATAAAAAATCAGAATAAAGAATCTTTCTCGAAGAGATTCTGTAACTAATGTCATTTATTGTTTATCTGCTTTTTTCCAACAGACTCCTTTCCAAGCATGATACAAGTCTGTCAGCTAATCTCAACCATTATGGCAGAGTAGCTGAACTGTACATTTCAGGGAAGAAACTACAACATGTGAAGGTACCATTGAAGGATCAACACTGCACTCTAACAAATTGATGAATGCAGACAGAGTCTAGTTTGTCAGAATAAATTGTTTGTGGCTACCAGCATGATATGTTGGTCAGTGTGGCTCACTCTATATGTTGGTTGATTTTCCTACACTGAAGCTGGGTTAATGAAACATACAGTGCTATGATCAGAACCCAGTGTTCCTTGGAGGGACTGAGAGAACTGAGAGAACTGCTATTTTGTAATATAAATAATTCTAACAAAAGTTCTCAAAATGCTCAGTCTAAAAAAAAAACAAACCAAACCAAACCAAACCAACAACAAGAACAAAAACCAAGAAAAACCCTGTGGGTATTAATATCTAAATTAACTACTTATACTCATAAATAAACTAGATTGCAGTATACTCCACTGTGTCCTGCTTACGTTGGCTATCAAGGTCTGTAAGTCTAACTTTTTCTAATGCATGTCTCTGAGAATTAGTATGTGGGCTAGGAGGAATATGGCTCTTCTTTATCAATGTTACTAAAGATCTCTATTTAGTAAACCAGCCTTTATGAACACTTAATACAATAAACATACTGCATGTATTGGAAGATTTTCAAAGATTTCTGTAAGATTTCAAAATCCAGTGAGGATAATTTGGAATCACTGAAGCCACTGTTCGCTCTTGCAAGGAAGACGACTGAAAAGAAAATTGCTAATTGGAAGGAAGCAGGTGCATTGTAAAAGATGCAGTTACTCCACAGTATATGCCTAGGCATGGAGAGTGACTCTTGAAGAGATAATAAGAGCATATAAATTGGTTCACCAGTGTTGTTTTTTTTTTTTCTCCTACTAATATTATAGAGGAATAAAATCTACATGTCCTTGATTTAGAAATTCTTATTTGCTATAAAAGAGAAGCCCAGAACCTGGGCAGTGAACTCTGAGTTTCTTTTGTTTAAGGAGCCAGAAGTTCAGAAAAAGTTGACATACCAATGCAAGAAATACATGACTTCTGTGTGCTTAGGAGATAAAGAAGTGTCAGATGCCATTCAATAGCTGTCAGCTCTGCCCAAAGAGTCTTGGGGTCAGAATGAAACAACAAACTAAAACAAGTCTAAAAAAAAAAATGTTAAACTTCACTGCTTTTAAATACCCATTAGAGACATCATTAAAAATAATAATTAAAAAAATCTGAAAACAAAGTCATAGTATAAACAGAATCCTGGATTTAGAAGGGAAAGTTGAATCTGAAATCAATTAGTGATTCCCAACAAATATAGGAAAAAAAATGTCAAGTTAAGGTGGGGCATTCTGTTTCGAATTTTTATGATCTTGAAGGATAGTGCTCCTTGCTCAGTCTTTGCTGTCTTGGTTTACCAAGTCTTGTTAAATCATCATGGAAGATTTCAACACAGTGCCATGGGGGCTCCATGTGACTGAAGATGCCATGTCTCTCTCATGGATTTCCTACAGACAACTGTGTTCCTATGGCACTGGCACTTAAACACTGGCAGTACAGGATGTGTGCAGAGTTTCTGACTCAGCCAACGCTGAGGAGTACTGCATATGGTGAAAGTCCTCAAATTCTTCCCCTAGGAAATTTCCAAGATGAAGCCTGAACAGAGCAGCAGCACTGACCAAAGTAAGTCCCAGCTAAGTTTCCCTTAGATTTCTTCCATCCAAGGACATAGTGGGCAGACTCTCCACAAATACATCACAAATACATATGAAAAACTATGCCAAGCAAGAGAAGCAAAACAAAGAGGGCAAACAAAAACCTAGAACCCTGTTTTGTGAAATTTAGGAGGACCCATGTTTAACACATTCTCAGCTTTTGATCTGGGTCCATATCTGATACATATCCATTACCCTCGTGCATAATCTCCTTCACAAAAAATATATATAGATTTAGGGAATAACAGGGCTATACATTACCTATGTACAAAATTTCACATTTGGGTTCATATGAGAAATGGGAGCATTTATTGAAAGGGTCAATTAAGTAAGCAGCTGCATAGGATAAAAAGATCCCCATTTCATTGGTTTGGCAGATTGCTGAGAGTAGTACCTCATGAAAGCCTTCACCTTTATGACCACCCTCATTATTGTGGTATAAAGTGAGACTCTGCTGTATGTAGGTCACTGAACAACAGTGCCAGAAGCAGAATAATGTCACTGAAAGCCAAGACTGACCAAGCCCTTTGTCGTCCTTTTCAGCTAAGTTGCCCACTTAGCACTGTGTCTGTCCTTTCTTCATTGAATCGTGAATCAGTTCTGCAAATATTCTCAACACAACTAGACAACCAATCCTTCTGTGAAACTGTACCCTGGACTATTTCCAGTTTCAGTTTGGATTTGTGGATTCATTGTTCTGCCTTTTATTTTCCTTGACCTGAACTGCTTACCAAAACCCTCCCCTAAATCTTGAATGATTCAGTGAAGTGGCACATAAATCTGAGACAATCCTGTCTGGGTTTTATTTTTATGAATTAAAAGAAAAAAAAACAAAAGAAAAAAAAAGAAGAACTGGTCTGTGGTATTCCCAGTGTTTACCTATATCTTTCCACGGTGGAAATCTTGTGCCTAAAACAAGCTCATGCTTTATTGTTAGAACAGGTTTAAGTAGGAAAATTTTTGTTGGAAAACAAACACCTAAGTTCTAGAGGAAAATTATTAGTGTTATGTGTCAGAAGCATGGCATTTTTAAGGAATGCATGTCGTGTTTGGAATATCTCTTCATGAGCTCAAGCAATAAAAAATAATTCAAAATTAAAAACTTAGAGCAGGGACAATTTTTTTTTTTTTCCTGCAACGAGATTTTTACATGTTTAGGCTCTGTATTCAGGACAGTATCACTCTAATAAATAATGTTAGAACTCACTGACGATGCTTTAAAGACATTCCTCATTAATTGAAGCACTAACCAGATTACAATCCTCTTGCATGCCATAAATCCGCTGTGGGCACTCAGCTCTCTCCAGTAACATTTTGACCAGTTCTCTGGAGTGGTTCATGTGGAGCTCAGTGTTTTCAGCTGAAAGAACGCGTAAAACTTCCATCAGATAGCCTCTGCTGGGAGCATAGCTGCCATCCTGCCCATGCTCTTCCCCAGGCTGTCCTTCAGTAATGAGCACGCTGAATATGAAAGCAGAACATACCACCCCAAGAGCTGAATGCTTGGTCAGAAAACACATCTCCTCTTCTTGCAATGAGGGATCTGCACTGAATGTTGGATTGTTGTTTGCTCTTCAGAGCTTATACTGGAAACCTGAGGAATCTGAATGGTAAAGGGGAAAAAAGAAACACCAACCCTTTAATTAGTCTGAATGCAATATGTTTGAAAGGATTTATTAATTGGTTGGCTAAGCTGATTTGCAGTGACAAGCTGTTTTTGAACAACAGGGAGCCTGTAAGGGCTTTACAGCACAGAACAGCAGGAAACTAAGACAACCATGGCCTTAAAACTTCTGTAGAATTACCAACAAGAGGTCGTCTGAAAGTGCCCTTCCCTCCTCTTAAAAATAAAGTGTATGTCTTTCATTTCAGTGCTATGTTACTGCATTCACTAATAATTCCTTTTGGTGAAAACAGGAAAATATCATTTCTTTCACTTTCATTCCATTATGAAACAGGTTTTTAGTGGCAAAAATAGCTGTAAATAAGGATTACTAGTGTAATACTGACATGAATGTGCACTAATTATGTTACATAGCAATGATACAGAGCAGGTTATATTTTCAAAATGCTTTACCAATGTTACTAAACTCAAGCTATACAGCACAAGAATGAACAGGACGTACTTGAAAAATTAGTGATATTTTATGATCAGATGAAAGAGCTACAAAGCTGAGGTCTTAGTTTCACTCAAAGAACTCAGTGAGTAAACAACACTAACACAGCCTAAGCGACAAGTTTAACTTGTTAACTCTAGGTGCAGAAGGCATTTTGTACTATAAATCTTTCTTGTCACTATCCTTCCTAATAAAACACCACTTCTGCTTCGACAATAATCTATTTCAATATCTAATCACAAGAAAAAGAGTTTCATTTCTGTTTTCCACCGAGGTTTTGATTTTATTCATGGGCATATGCTGGCAGTGACATACATACCCAGATAATAATGCACATGTGCTAAACAGCTACATATACGTTCAGCTTCTTCTATCTGCAGTATAAGACGTATCTTATTTTTAAGGAAACTCTGCTAACAAAGTGAATGAAAAAAAGAAAAAGAACAGCTGAATTCAAATGGGAATTCATTCAGATAAAGGTTAAATGTTAGGAAATCTTTTGGTCTTTAGGTATATTTTACTGTTAACAGTAAGAAATATGTATCATTGTTACAAGGATGTTATGAGCATTTATTTCTAAATGTTATTTTCTTACCTTCTGAAGGGAAAAAGAATGCTCGTGTATCTAGCTTTGTGGCCTTCTGAATCCTCAGAAGTATTTAGCTGCTGGAAGTCCAATGTTTTTAAAATTCCTTGATGGTGCTCTGGAAGCTGGAGAGGATTAGTTTATTGCTGCCTTGAAAAGTTTTCAGTTGCTATGGAGAGAGCTGCTCTTAAGGTAACAATGGAGGTGGATAGGAATTAGTACATGCTCTTCTTGGCAACTTCTAGGCATTGCATTATTGAATATATTTCACATATTTTAGTAGTTATCATTTTATATAAACAGTATTTTAGCAGTGCAAGATGTATAAAGTTATTAAAGAATGTATTTCATTACGATGGATAATAAATGCAAGCACTCAACTGTTCTCTAAGCTATTAAATTACCTGACCAAATCTACAACAAACCCAAATTTCTTTTTTTAATTAAAATATCACTACTTTTTGAAAATATGAGAACAGAATAGAATAGAATAGAAATCTTTTCAAACACCTCTATAGAAAAATTATATTTTTTGTTTGCAAAACACTGCCCATAGAGAACAGCCTCTTTCATCCCCACGTATTCTGTTCTACATTTGCACTAACTAAAATACTGGGATAGCCCAGATTGTGGTGAAAAAAAATTTCTTGCACCCACTCAGATTTTCCAGAGGGATGCTATTACAATGTTAACATTTACATCACCCTGACATTAAAATATCATTGCACTGGAAGTTAGTGAAAACTGTGAGGGCTGACAGATTTCCCCAGTGACAGGTACACCTGTCATATGATTCTCCCACCTTCCAAACCTTCAGTGATGTTGAGAAGGGCTAGCAGCTCAGCTGGCTCAACAAATCCTCTGAAGCAGAAAGCCTGTAGTACTGGAAACACCATAACTCTCTTTAAATCTAGGCTGAAAAAAAATGCTGGGTTCTAAAAGGTACATAATATCTCCTATAAGGTGATGAACCAAAGGGAATAGCCTGAGAACTGACAATGGATACTAACTATAAAAAATTAAACTGACAACGCCAGCTTGAAGGAAGAGAAAAATGTAAAGAAATGTTCTCAAAAATACAAAGTTTAATTGCATAGAAGTATGTACAAATTCTCATGAGATCAAGGTTGAATATTTTAAAAATTAGTCCTATGATTAAATATTCTTTTATTTTACTTCATTAGTTACAAACCATATTTATCAAAATAACATTGCTAAATATGCAACTTTATGCAAACAAGAATTACTGAATTTTTTTGTATAAAAATTTATTTTTATATGAATGACTGAAAAGCAGAAACACATGATAATACCCACCTCCTCTGGCTATTAAATTATTTGCTCTGTCAAAAAAAGCTAACCAGGTCCAGATTTGTTCCACTAATAAAAATAATTCTTCAGATAATGGAGGAATAGCTTCCAGCATTTAATTCTGGGGATTGCTCAGTCTCCAAATAAACATAGAATAGGTTTATCTGTATATAATTTGGTGTTTTGTATATAATTACAAATTGAAACTAAGAATTCATTCCATCCAGTTAAAATGTACAAACAGTGGGTGAGTTGTTTCAGTTTACTGAGAGAAGCTAACATTATAAATGCATTTGATGATTTATAGCTATTGAAAACTGCTGAGAGATTTGCACAATAATAATTGCTGCAACTTACTTTAACATTTATATTACAGACTGATGGTGAAAAAAAGGAAGCACTGAGCACATTGAAAAGCAACAGATAATATTTGGTACATGCTACTATGGCTGATTCAAAGGAGAAAGGAGAATTCACTTCCCTTTTTATGACTAAGTGTTGCAAGCCTCTCCTGGATTGGAAATAAATTTCTCATTGGTGGCGAAATCACTGATGGTGACTCAAGGTTCAGCCTCTGCTTTTACCCTTGACACTGTGTTTCAGTCATGCCTTTGTCACCGAAGAATTATTCTGTCTACACAGCACTTGGATTATTACTTTAGAAGTAATTACTGGCATCAATCGCTAAGTCCTTTTTTCAAACCCTTGTGTAGCAGCATTATTCCCCTACTATCTACCCATCCTGAAGCTGTGCCAGCTGATAAAATGGGACAGCAATAATAACATGGCTGTGTAGTCAGATGACCATTAGAAGTTTGCTGAGATACGCACATAGAAATAAATCACTGGTACAGTTTAATGTCTTAAAACCTTCCAGAGCACCTATCACTATTAATGTTGTCTCATTCTATGAGACTTTACCATTTTGGCTCAAATTTTATTGCATGTCTTTTGATGAAATTTAATAAAGGGGAAAAAAGGTTCATGCACAATGGTCAGAGCCTCTCCACTTAGTGTAGAATGGTAATATGCATGGAAGAAAGAAGTTTCAGAGGAACTGGAGAGTTGGGGTAACTCAAATTCAAGTAGCTTACCACTGTAACATGACAACAGGCTCTATAGGGCAAAACCAGAGGTATGATGAACTTCCTGATTAAATAAGCAACTTAAACTTTTTTTTTAATTATTCCATTCCTTTTTTTAATTATTGGATTCTACACTGCACAAGGTACTTAAGTACCTTGGCATGATCAAGCAATGATCTGGGCTCAAGAGTTTGTACAGATAATCAATATTTTTTAATTAGTTTGAACAGTTACCATGGTAGGGTACTTGCAAGAGAGTAACTGGTGATTGACAGACATAGGCATATGTCCCAGGAAAATATGTAACAGAAGAAATAAGATAAAAAGAAGAGTGATAAAAACGGTAACTTCAAAAACCTCTTTTTTTTATTTCATGGTTGGATTCATGATCCCAGACAAATGCATATGAGATTTTCTCCACATACAGATACAATAGTTTGTGATTTAGAAAGCTCATATAGTAATATCTTAACTTCCATTCTCAGTGAAAAGGAGTGAAGGTAATTTCCAAATGGCATAACTAGATGTAAAGCATGCAGCAAGCCCTCTTTGGTAATAGGATTTTTATTTAGTTAGTTTTAAGTGAACCAGTAAGACTTACTGCAGTTTATCTTGTTTCTCCCACCCTTGCACCTGCTGTGAGAACAAAAGCAAGTTGCCCCTTCACAAATGCCATGGATAAATCCACCCTGCAATTTTCTGCATTTCAAAGGATTGGTGAATAAATTATGTAGGAATAGGAAAACTCTTAAGAGAATTCACTCTGAGATGACAAGGACATTCCCATGAGCTCTGCCAACATGACAAACGGCTTAATTATATTTGTACAGTAGAATGGGAGAGGATGTAGGTATAATTTTAGCAAGGCCCCTGCTGAACTTCACATCATACTGAGAAATGCAGCTATATAACTCTCATTCCTTTAATACTGTGTAACTTATTTTGATGAACTAAGCAAATGCTTTTTTACTTTTTACTAATAGCAGCAATTAAGGCAAATACAAGAGAATTCTCTGGTACTGCAGATTTCGTCCATGTTATTAATGTGATGTGTGCACATTATATAATTACAACCATAGGCAGCATATTGACATATGAAAGAACTACATTTTGCATGTAATTTATGTAGAATTTCAATATATAAAGCATCTATGTCAATGAATCAATGCCAGAGCACTGTAATAAAAAATGTCAGTACTTTAAAATTACCAGTCAATCAAGCTTCTTTGGCGTCACATGTCAGTCCAACAATATTGCATATATTAAGGTTGCCAATGAATTAAAATAAATAAATGTTATTGAAATTATCTGAGTTACATATATTTTTATAGAGTTATACATATTAATATGTGTGCCTGGAACTCGTCTTGTTTTATTTCAGGATTGCAAAATTCACCTGTTATTAGAAAGTTTTCCTAGACCTGGCAATCTCGTTACATTAAAGTAGAACAGAAAGAAGCCACAGATCACTTCCCCTCTAGGCCAGCAAAGGGGAAGTGATCTTTATATTTTATAAAATATACCTCCAGAACTGCCTTCTCACATATTACAGAATTAAGGTGATATTTATTGTTCTAAGATATTACTGTCATGAAAACTGAGTTTTTAAATGAAATAAAGGTGTTTATTTATGCGGCAAGTGTAATCTTAACTTCATTAATTGCCTCCATCTTACTACAGACTTCTCCCTCCCAGAATCTCTCTATTGCTCTGGCTGTTGCTCATTATTAAGTTAAAGAATACGGGGAAAAAATGCTGTTGGGATCATCCTTAGGAAGTTTATCAGCCTAACTTTACTGAAGGTACCTATACATGAAACTACTGCTACTAAACTATCAAGTCCACTTCAGTTATCTCTCCTCCCCTTATACTAAACAGATGCAGAAATCAGCTACTAGGTTTCTCACTGACTATTGTGTGGTTTTGCCCTATAGTGTTATCAAAATATTATTATGTATACTTTCGTCCTTCTCATTTAGGTTTCCAAAGAAACTGGGTTGAAAAGCCAAGTTGATCTTTCTAGCAGTGTCCTATCCAGTCCAAAGCATTTACAGTCCAATTACATATGCTGAACTATTAATTTAAATATCCCTAATGAAGTATTAGTATGTAGTAGAAATGCAGTATTACAGTATAGAACACCAAGTGATATTTTAATGGGAAAAAATAGGTTTTTAAACTGAAAAATAACCTTTGACAGTTATACTGCTCACCATGTAGGAAACTGACATATATTTTATGTCTCATCCTAAGCTGTTGACTTCTGACCCCTAAATATTGATTTGTTCCTTTCCTGCTGATACTCATCAACTTATGCTTGAAAAACAATCAGATGTTCTTTATGTAACTTGTGTGTTTTTCCTTTATGTAAATATTCATAAAATATTTATAAATAATTTTTACTATTAGAGACATTGAGATAACAAGTGTTTACTCACATTTCTTTTTGTTTTTAAAACTACAGCTCAGTGTTCAGTTGTTCTAAATAAATTCTCACAATAGGGAAAGTCATTGCAGGCAAACACCTGTTGCCTGAGAGAAGACTGATATTTCTCAAGGTCTTCTAGTCTACCTAAAAACCAAAGGAAAAAAAAATGTTTCTGGGTCATGAATACAAGTACGGATGAGAGGAGGGAAGAGAGTTTCTTTCCGTCTCTTTGTCTTAAATTCAGGAAGTTTGTAGTTGACACCAATGCTACAAAAAGCTTACAGAATAGTTGAGTGACTAAATAGCCTTCAAGTAACAGATGTTGAAGTAATAAAGGTGAAAAGAAAAAAAAAAGGAAAATCCTAAAATAGAAGGACAATAAAAGAACCAGTATAGCTAGAAAAAAAAAATAGCCAAATACGAACTTCATTGTATTACAGTGACCTTAGTTTTCACCTTTATTAAAAACTACAGAACAAATACTATCTCCCTGCATAACCCTGTATTATATCCGGTGTTCAAAAGTTTGTTCACAGGAGCAGTAAAGGGGAAGTTTGTTATAATGTTCGTATTTTATGAAAGAAACTTTTTACTGATAAAAAGATTTTTCTCTCTATATAACCTAAGTAGTTAAGGTAAATACCAGAATTCTTAATAATAGCACATATGTAATATTTATATTCTAAATTACATGCTTTCTTTTTTCCTAGTCTATAAGAAACATACAAAATCTCAACTACTATTTTAACTTTGCAAATACCATATATTCTTGTAACATTGTTCTATTCAATTTAGGATAAAATTCATATTTTATCAACAAGACACTTTGTTCATTCTGCTCAGTGTTGGCCACAGAATTCTTTGTATCCTAGTTCCTAGAACGGAATTGTTGTATTTTAATAATACTTCAGCAAATTTAGCATGTCATTGATATTGACTGTGTGTTTTTTGGTTTCAATTGTGGAAGAAAAAGATTGGGTGTTCAGTATGTGTTATACTAAGAAGCACCAGAATAACACACTGGGGGGAGATATTGGTATCTTCACTGGTTTCCTGTCCTGTAAGCGAACATTTAAAGCAGTTTAGGAAGTGTATAGAACACCTTCTCATGCTGGACAAGAGTGTTTATCCATATAAGCAGTTTATTATGTCTGCATATTCTCTGTACACAAACATATATAAGAGGAGTATGAAATCAATCCAAAGAATATGAAAAAAATTAAAAAACACTTGGTCTAATTCAATATAATTATTCTGTCAACATAGCAGGTTTTTCCTAAATTCACCTGATGGGCATGTGTGATTATAACCATAAACATTATTACACATGAAGTATTTTAAAATTAATATTCAAATGTTCATCTTTCCTCAAAATATTTGGCCATGTGCATGCAGCAATGACCTTTTCCTCTTTTACAATTGCACAGCCTACTTCACTCACAGCTCCCGTGGATGAGTGATGAATGCAGGTCTTAACCCTCCAATATCTCCTGTCTTAGAAACCTTTATCACCTTGTAATGTGTGATTGTTATGTACTGTTATGTTTCACAGCATATCTAAAACTCCAGGTTTCTCATTCTTCCTACTTGAAAACCTGAAGATCATCTGTAATCTCTTGACTCAATGTCATCTGCTAACTTCATGCCAAAAAAAAAAAAAAAAAAATTAAGAAAGTATAAGAAAATGAAAGATTTGAATCCTGGAAGATCACACTGTCAACCTCATGGCAGGTCAATCAATGCCTTTTCAAAGCAACCTATAACCTTCTAGATTTTTACCACCGCAAATAGTTACACACAGTTATTATAGTGACATCCTGGGATATCTGATCCTGGCATCTGCTTTGTACAGAAGATCAGTCATTTAAAAACAAACAAAAAAATTAGCTTCCTACTAGTTTATTAGTTAGTCCCTCTTTATCAGTTTTTGAATGGAAACAATGGCTTATTTTATAGACAAAAACATTTGCTTTCATAAAAACAAAAATTAACGAAATATAGGATTAGTCCTTTCTAGCAGTGTAGACACAATAATGAATTACAATATTGAAAATATTCAAATAGTGAATGTTGAAAATATTGAACATATTGAAAATAAAACCAATAGAGATCTAGATTATAAGGAAAGCTTTATTTAATATGTCGTTATACTACGTCAAAGCACTTGGCAGTAGTAACACTTTCTCAGATCTTTTTCAGTCTTTTTTATTGTACTCAGACTGTTTCTAGGTAAGTAAATATTTGTGTTTGTTCCAGCAAATTCAGCTGGAAGCTACTAAAAATATATACATAACCAGCCAAGTCTGAAAGTGATGTTTGCTCCAGTACAAAACAGAGGCACAGAGTAAGGGGCTAATTATAAAGACAGTTATTCCCATTAGACAGTTGTTTCTTAAGAACTAAAAAGCTGTTAATGTCCTTCAACTATTGAAGTTAACAATACTGCTATAACCAGGGCTCTATCCGATTCTGGTCTTCTCTGGTTTCTACTTATGTTCAAGTTAAATGCTCAATGACTGTACTTAAAAATCACACAGGTGGCATCACTTAATATCAGTGCTAACACAGAACATCATGGAGGACTGCAAGTTGGAAAGCAGATTTCAGGCATGGACCTCAGACTCCTCTCCTTTGTTAAACATCTCAAAAACCTCACCCTATTGCCTGAATATTTTCTGAAATCTCCAGAAAACAAACAAAGCTACAGTACAGTTTTTTGCCTTAAGGCTATTCTTGTATCACAAATAATAATAGGGAGCTCAGTTCACTTGCTAATGAAGACAAACATAGGGATCCTGGCCATGATGACAAGGAGTAGGAAAAATCAACTAAATAGTGGTAATGCAGATGCATTTTGGAACTAACACAAAATTATGTATTTCAGGGCTGAAGTCCATCCCTGTTGGGTACCAGAACAGAATATTCTCCAAAGCACCTGGTAGTGGGAAAGGTATTACACCAGTGGGACGTGAATTTCATCAGTCATGAAAAGCCTGGTAATACTCAGCTGCAAATGATCAAGCACAACTCTCACTCATTGTGATGCTGGTTGGTATTTTAAGCTTTAATTACCAATGTTGAACTGTTACCAATCAGACAATCTATGGCTAATCAGTACCTTTAAGCTCTTATACACTGTTCCAAGAACTGCTTGTCTGGATTTTCTATTTAGATCTAATTACAATACCCTATATAGGAAACATTAACAGTCTATATTAAAGTGGTCTTTTCATCAAAACAGCAATTGAAGATTTAAAATAAATAATGCTTCCAATTTCCGAGCATTTGTGCTCACAATTTATCTTGAAAATGTTCCATGTTGTATAAAACTTCCACTGTCAACTTACCAAAACACGTTTTATTGAAAATGATGTCTTTTAGAAAACTCAAGATAAGATAGAAGTTGACTTCATATAGTTCCAATAAGACATTACTTCCTACTACCTTCTATTCAGTTAAACGGAAACATTTCAACCTATGTCTTCCAGTTCACAGTTTTTAAGGACAGAAGGGATCATTTAGGAACATTACACAGTTTTGCATGAAAGCGGGACAAAAAAACCCTATATCCCAGAATTTCTGAAATAAACCCACTGCTAGTTTATATTCTGTGATATATTTATGTGTAAAATTCACATCTTATCACATCTTCAGTTGAAGATATAACTCACTCATCATCAGGAACATTTTTTCAGACCTTTGTTGTTCTCACCTTTAATATGCATGTGCCTTTCATCCAGTGTGGATTTGTTTAGCTTAGGTGCTATGGGTTTTTTCACTGTAACTTCAGCATAACTAGAGATTACCATCAGCCTTTTTTTTAACTTGTTAGTTTAAACAGTATTGGAATATTTTATTCCTCTGTATAGAAACACAATTAGAAGATGACACACAATACAAATTAGCCAATTATGTTGATAAAGCAAAATACAGATTTTTGACAAAACTTTTTGTTATGATTGTTACTGCATCTTGTCAAATATTACTTTAGGATAAATTTTCCTTTTCTAATGAACGGAGAATTTGTACTATTTCTGTTCAACATTATTAGTTACTAAAAATCATCCTTATTTAATTTTTAAAAACCTCCACTTGTCCAGTTTTGCTCATCATTATTATCAGCTTTAAGGAGAGAGTCTTTTTAAAGAATTAGTCATGTATGTTTTGTTTAGTACTATTCATATACACATACACCCATATGAAATCAAGAAAACAACAGGCATCTCTAGGCATCAACTTTTAGTTCAGTACACAATTCAGTTTCAATAGCCTTTAATTTTGAATTAGGCTGTGTAGATTTTGGTAGGTCTGTAATGCTAACTTCAAGGCGTTGTGCTAAAGATAATATGCTCAGCCTAAAGCTAACAAAAAGATGAAAATGAAGTAAAAAAGACACGAGTTAGAAATCCACACAAGCAGGAGTAAGTTACGTCTTAAAAAGTAAAATAGCAACCCGCAGCATAGTGACAATTTCATATCAACAGTCTCATTATAAAGATTTTTCAAGCCTTTCCCTCTGCTGAACAAATTCCTCCAAGAGTACAGAAAGAACTAAAGGCTTTTACTTTCTCCTTTGCTCCTCATGTCTCATGTCTACAGATAAGGACAAGAAAAACATCTGTAAAAAAAAGAAAGATTTTAAAAAAAGAGATTTTAAAATTATATTTATGAGACAAACACTTACTAGCTCCAATACCAACAACTATTCAGGTTGTCTTGAATTGCAGTCCATTCTAACTCTCTGTTAAGCAAGTGCTTGTACTTTGAGTTAGCAGCTAAGCAAGCTCTCATGTGTGCTAGGGATTTATACTGAAGGGCTCAATGTGAGTAGCTTGTGAACACTGAAGGCAGAAACTGTCCTCGACTCGACCTGAGGGTCTGCTACAAGCAAATTATCTGTTTAGTATGACATTCTGCTCCTGCTGTGGCTCTTGCTTCCATGATGCCTTCCACACACTTGGAGACAGTGTGCAAAATTTTGAGGTATGCAAGAAGAACATTTATTCTAACTCTCTTTTCTCCACTGCCCTTTGTAAAATACAAACACACCCAACACAGGAATTTGGAAAACCATAAATGTAAAGCATAATCTTATTTTTCACATTTTATTTAGATGAACTTAGAGTGTTTATTAACAGTTAGATATATTTTCTTATACACTTAACAACATACAGTCTGCAGCCCAGTGCGAGGTTCAAAGTAGCCAAGTAAAACAAGTCAATGGCTGGCACTCATAAGCTTGAAAAAGAAAGCCTAAGTGGATTAGTATGCAGAGCATTAGTGCATTGAGGTAATTTCAAAAATTAACTCTCTACCAGGAGGGTCATGGGGTTTCTTTACCAGAATTTTCTTTCAAAAAGCTGTTTTGGGCGTGGTTGGTTGGTTGGTTGGTTTTAGTTTTGTTTCTTTGGTTGGTTAGTTGGTTGGTTGGTTGGGTTTTTTTTCCCTGCAGAAATCCCAAAAAGAACTAAAGAGGAAGCTGAGGCAATGTTATGTAAGAGGAAGAAAACTAAGATTCTTCAGAAAATAGTGAAAAAATAAGGGAATGTGAGTCTGTATTCACCATCAGATGGAAGTCTGGAGAATGGATAGATCCAATATACTGGCTTTCCGCTCCATCTTCTGAGTGATGACTCTCATTGAACTTTTTCTATGCCTCCTTTTGAGTGACATAGAACTCTTCTACAAATAAATTTTGTCAATTGAAGTCAGTAAATGACACCAGTATATTGGCTGCCTGCACACTGTTCTAACTGTGTACGTATTAAATCCATTTTTTTTTCTTACTGCAGAAATCTGAGATTCACCTTCTAAACACTAATGTCATATTTAAAGGGGAAAATATATGTGCATGAGAGAGAGAAAAGTACACCCTGCTCCCTTTTGCTGTGCTCCTTGGTATTTTGTCTTCTTTAACACATCTATAAGGCTGAATTTAATCCTTCAGAATTCAGATTTCTAGCTTTATGTCAACTAATCAATTCTTTGAAAACCTACAACCTTTACAGTAAAGCTGACACCCTTAACCTGCTTGCAACTCTTTGGTGTCTGGACAGAATACTTTCTATGAAAGCATAGTTCCACAAGGTCTTTTAACATATGCACAAAGACCACCAATTCTCCTTCACTTATTTTTTCTTAAAGACCACCTTGCTACCCTTATATACATAATTCAGTATAATCTTAATTATATTTTCACTTTCTTTTATTTAATTTTCATTTTTCCCTCATATTTAAATAGAAGTGGGGTTTTATGCTTTCTTTTTCCAGTGTGATCTCCCGAGGTAGCCAGGCCTAAGCTGATAAGATCTGTGTGTGTAGTCAGTGTGGATCTTATGTAAATTTGCTATATATGGAAGTATCTGGACAAGTAATCCTAGGCTACCTACACAGACATTGGAGATTGAGGTACTTTAGGAGGCAGTTTGTCTGGCCTATTTCACAACAAACTTTTGGATGAGAAGAATTGCACTGTAGCCTCTGCAAATATATTTAATATAACTTCCTTGATAGCTAAGAGAGCCTGGAGAAATTGTCTTTGTTGTAGACATCTGTACTATCAACTACATTTCACCAGTTAAATCACTCCCTGTCTCCCCCACTCCCTCACTCCTTTCACCCCAGTAACTCATTAACAATTTTACCACTTCTAAATATATTTGGTAGAGAAGCAAAAATCTCAAAGATGTTTAGTTCCTGCAAGTTTTGTGCAAAAGAAGGAACATTCTACTAGTACCTACATGTGGGAAAGCTGTAGACATAGGACTCAGCTATAGACATGAAAGAAACTAAGAGAAATGTTAGACCATAAACCATGCTATTCAAAATGAAGAATCCAAAGAGAAGATTAAAAGCCACTGGACACAATCAGTCTTCATTTCATCTGATACTTGTTTAACTTAGAAAGGCTTTCCAATAATTTTTATATTCATGAAAAAGAATTCACAGATTGAGAAGCAGTTTAATAGGACGTTGACCACTAGAATGCAATGGAGCAATCCCTAATAAAACGCATCTGTGGAAACAGTAATTTATGATTTCAGGAAAAAAATACACCCTTTTGCTACTACAGAACCAGAATTTATTTCATTTTTTTTCAAAGAAAAATAAAAATTTAACAGAGTAGAAGGTTCAGTGATCCTTTTATGAAGTGAAAACCACAGTAATTCTAGCCCTGGATTTAGAAACTACGTAAAAAAAAAATAAATTTCTCTTAATAATGACAATAAATGCTGACACGAACGTCATTAAGAAAACGTAAGTAAAGGATTTAACCCTGGTTTTGATTCATAGTTTTTATTTTTACTGTTTTAGCTACATTACATTAAAGACGATCAAAGTAGACATGCTGTAATCATCTCCTTGCTATGCCATTTTACCACTGCTGCCCTCTGCTGCATGGAACAGTTTCTAAGTGTCTTTATTTCTTACTAAGCTTATGAATGATTAGTTTTAGGTAGATGTTTCAGTGCATATGCCAGATTGCTTTTGCTTCTTCCTTTAACTTGCAATGAAGTTTATTTGGCAACAGAGAAATGTGAATTTTTCAGTAGGACTTAAAATTGTCAAAGTAAATAATTATCAAAGATGATATATGATACATAGAAGAAATGTATTCTCAAATTTGTTTTGTAAAGTGGAATGACTTACTTCAAGAGATATATGCTGCAATATCCATGACATTAATGTTAATGTCTTTTTAAATGTCATCTTTCAATGAATGTGAGGAGGCAGCAAGAACAGAAGAAAATCCAACATGAACAATCTATACATTCACGTCCTTCTCCAGCACAGTTTGTTCCCAACATTTCTCTCTTTCTTACTCTTTCTTTTTTATTTTTTAACCCATCCATCCATCTGTACATCTCATGAGAAAGTGCTATTCTTGCATGCCATACTCCCAGCAATAATAAACCTGTTATCTGGGAAGATGTAACTTCCCCTGCAAGGTGGCCCTCAAGTTATACCTTTAAAAAGACACCCTGAAATGGGTACACATCAAACTACCAATGCATTTAGCTAATAAAAGATATAAACACCCATATGAAGTTTGTCACAGAATATTAACAATACCCTAAAACTGAATATTATTTTTTTTTCAGCACTTACCCTAGGCTCATTAGTAATTTAGTCATGTTCACAAATTACAAGGCAGCTTTTTTTCTTCCCGTGCATTTTCTACAAGATTCTTGGTTTTGATGAAAACCCTGCAAAAGTCCACAGCTTTTGTCAATTTTATTCTGTTTTATAGGGATCAGTATTTTTAATCACTTTTTGACTGGAATAAGCATAAAACTGCAAGGCAAACCTTATGAAGAGAAGAATGAGAAGTGAAATGAAAGAAATAATCCAAAAGACACCCAGAGCAAAAGACCGTAAGATCTAAAAAATGTCCAGTAGCCTAAGAAATGTTTTACCCAGATTAGCTTCTATCACAACAGAAAATGCTATTTAGGCAGTGCATGCAAGCCTGACACTGTTTGTGGTCCATTTTCTTCACACCCCCTGCACATGTAATCATTAAAATTAGCTGTTAAAGGGCACACCCCTGACCATGATTGTTGCCTTTATCAAACATGCTTATAAACATGTTTTTGATGTATCTTTGTGGAAATTCCTATTGTCACTGCCTTCATAAGATCTGACGCTAACATTTTTTTGAAATTCCCTACCAAGTGTGTAAAAAAGGGTTTTCTTTCGTCCTTTAAAAATCACTCTCTTAGTTTCACTTACTACACTGTAAAATTTGATCAGTAATAGTTCTGTACCCATTTTATCCACAACCTTCATGATTTTGCAATCATTACCAATATCTCATCAGCTTTCTCCAGTCCAGATTTAAGTATTTTCCTTCTAGTTCATCTCTCATATGGCAGTTGTTCTACCCCTAAATAATTTTATTTGCCTTTGTACCCACTGAAACCCCATGTCCTTCCAATTCAAACAATATTTAGGATGTGGAGAGTACACTACACTCTTCAGAGTTGAAATTGAATATATGTAAGTGGAGCTTTTTTGTTGAACTAGCAGAGCCCTTTCTTATCCTCCTGTATTTCTAAGCAAGCACCGATAGCAGACATTTATTTTAGTTTACTATCTTAATATAACACAGCTCCCAAAATATTATATTGGTTTGTAGGTCAACTTAACATTCATATCAATGGATAAAGGCAGTAATATGTGACAGTTTTCACCCTCCTCCCACATGTTCTGTAAGGTGCTTGGCTTTAAAATTCAACGCTAGGAAAATACATGCTCAGGTGGGGAGGTGGTAGAGAAATATAGCATGGTGTACATGAAAGAGAAGCTCAAGGCAGGAAAAAACTCTTTCCACGAGTCCTGCCTCAAAGCATGTGCATTGCAACCAGAAGTTAAAAGGAGATGCCCTTTGCTGCTGATGTGGGAGTAAGCTTTAAATATGGATTCACCTGGTGACCAGTTAAGCATTTTAAAGGCATTTACTCAAACTACAAATAAATGTTACTTGGATTTACCAGAGTTGCACATGAACGGCATCCTGTATTCCTGAAGAAAATCTTGTTTCTAAGCATTTTCTTGGTGTCTTGGGGAACATTTTCTGTGAGTCATTATTAATTTCATGCAGCACTCTGCTAGCTCAGAAAAGTCAGAGTTGGTATTGCTTCCTGTTGAATTGAAACTTGGGGAAAATTACCAGAACACTTGTATAAAAATAACTACTTATAATCTGGGTGTTTTCTACTGAACTTCATGAATTTTAACAAATTGAAATATGACCTTAGACTGAGTGTGAACAGATTCAGTTCGAAGGGATAATATTTAGAGTTGATGACTGACAAGTTTTACTTGACTCACTCCATTTTTTCTAAGGAACAAATGCTTGTTTGAGTGACTTCTCTTTCTCTCTTGCTAAACCACTCAATTCTACCCCCTTCCTAATGTTCCTGTTTTTCAAAATATTCCTTATTAATATATATCTAACATGCAAAATACAATCCTGGGTGCACTTAAAAAAATACAATTTCCCCAAACTGAAACTAATAAATTAAACTGCTTACTTTCAAGCTGTTTAAAAAGCTGTAATTTTCCTTTTATGTTACTGTCTTTCAGGTTTCAGCTAGCTCCATACAAACACATGGTACAGTCTGCTTCTGTTTTCTTCTGGGTTTTTTAGCAGTATAGTCCAGTTACAACAGGCAAGTCACTCGGAAACACCATTAGTCTAAAAGCAAAAGAAATTAAAACAGTCTGTGTAGTGATTCATTGGAAACTCGAGTATAATGTCTTTATTTTTGTACTGACTGCTTCCAGCTGCCATTAACACACCAATAACAATACCGGTATGATGTAGTGATAGTGTTTATATATAAGACAGTGGCCCAGCATGTCATTCTCAGTAATGTTCCACAAATAAGGAAGTCACTGCCGAATGGAGTTGAAAGGTGTTACTCGATATACCAAGAACTCAATAAAGCTTCTGTAGTCTAATACTTCCCAAGATCTCTGAGTTTCTACCAAACAGAAACTACCTAAACGAGAAAATACCGGACATGTGTATAGACATATTCTACCTTGTCAATCCTGGCTGATTCTGTTGGCTAGAGCTGCCAGAGTGATATATCCATTATATTACTTGCACTATTAACAGAGTTCAGCAAAGAGTTGTTCTGGAGGGAACCAGTGTGAGAGAAGACTAGATAAATATACTATAGACTCAACTTATATTTTCTTATTTGTCAGTATGATTCAGGTGCTTTTTACCAGAGTTTGGACAGCTGAACTGACAGGCACCGACACTCACAGGCACAGAGGCAGTGCCGCACACAAGAGCAGACATGCCTTGTCACAGGGAGTTGCAGAAGTGTGTCAGCAAGTGCAGTGCTACACACTAGAACAGAGGACATGCTAGCAGGACTAACCCCTCCCTGGTTGAGGGTGGTAAATTTGAGTGTGTAGAGTAACACAGCCAGCCTTTGTTCTGTTAGCCTGCCTAAAACACAGTCATTGCCTGTATACAGACATTGGCAAACAGTTTCCTTTACAGTACATCTGTTCCCAACCATCTGAAAGAGAAAATACTCTCTTGTTTGACAGGGATGCACTAGGGTCATTACTGATGAAATTTTTAAGGTTCTGTTCATCAAGGAAATGGCCATTCATGTTTTTGATTCTGATGGTCCTCTTACAGTGACTATAACCTAGACTGCTATGTAATAACACAATTCCAGCTGCTCCAACAGGAATCTGGCCTTATTCAACCACAGGAAAGTGAGGAGTACTCTTGTACACCTAAGCTCATTCCATGACATTTTATTTAAATGTTCCCATCAAGTAAGCATTTTTGAATTTCAATTTCTAGCCTTAGCTATAACTCAAATTGTGAATACATCCAGAATATTACCCAAGACTGAGAATCTTAAGCTGATATGTAAAACACCTTCCTAAGTGGTTAGTTTAATAAAGAATCCATTTATTTTGATAAGAAGGGAGGTTTTAAATCATGTATCACAGAGAACCATACATGAAACATTAAGGATCACAACAGCATAATAAGAAAATATTATCAAGACAAAGAATTCATTTGAGTTGGATTACATATTATTGTACAAATATGGAAGACAGCTGCAAAACTATGACTAAAACCTATCAAGCTTTCGTTTTTAATTTGCTAATTGAGCCAATGAATATTCATTATCTCAAACTTGTAGCAGTTCTGCAGTTCATTTGTCTGCTATGTGATTTGTAACATTGCCATAAAAATCCAGACTAGTAGAAAATGTCAAAGAAAACTAACAGACTGTGCAAATTTCCTTTCTTTTCAGATTGTGTCTTAGTCCCTATGCAATAGTAAAGTACTATGCTGAGGAAATGTCTGAATCAGGAAAGCAACTGACCAAAGTTTATCCTTTAGAGTTCTAAATTTGTACCTTTTTCTGATTCATCACAGTTTAGAGAACTGGCTTTAAATTTTTTTCTTAAAAAGATGGCATAAGTCCATAACTTATCTACAACAAACATAAACTAAAGAAAAAACAGTAAAATTAGTGGACACAACAAGTACTGCACCAATAACTTTGCACAATAATTGCTTAATATTGGCAATAATTCTAGATTACTTTCATAACATTTCAATATAACATGCTGGATGAATGCTTAAAATAAAAATATCCTTCTAATAAAAATTTAAATGTGCAACAAAATAAGGGATGTAAAGTGTTTAATTTGAAAATATTTCTTTGTCCATAAGTTATTCATCTGTGAAATAAACCATCATAGTTTGTTACCACAGATTTTTAACAATGTTTGTTTTAATAATACATTGTGGGATATATCCAAAAGATAGACTTTTTAAAACCGTGACAAATTTCCCTGACAAAAGTATTTACATAAGTGCAATTTATGCCATTCCAAAACCAATTTAAATACAAAAATTAACTCAATGGTTGGGACTGACATTTGCCATGCAAAATCTATCACAACAGATGTCTCAAATTTCCTGAGACATTTTCTCAGGGAAAGAAAAAGTGTATCAGCTAGATGCTCACAAATTATTGGACTTGAATCCATCGATACATTTATATAAGGCTCCAGTCCTGACAGTTACTGCACGATCTGCAGCCTGGAGCACTTGACTAGAATAAGCAGAGCCTACGCAGGAGCACAAATAAACCCAGTTTACAGTAGGCATAATAAACGCAGCTTACATTTTTAGCATCAGTAGTTTCAAATAAATTTCCCAGGAAGCAGCTGTACATGGGTACAGGCTTGTTTACATGTAGCACTTTTTTTTCACTTTTGAGAGTGATATTTAAACTGGTTTTGCTAAAGTTGGAAAAAAATGTTAAAGTATCATTTGTTGTTATATAAAGAAACTTCACTTTTTTTACTTTCAACTGACTAAAAGTCAAGCTACATTTTAGTGAATTGGAGGGTATCCAGAAGGCACCCATCTCTGAATAACTGATACAATGGTTGAATGGATGGTGGTTAAAAGGCTGCAGGCTGAAAAGCATTATTAGTCGCCCTATCCTAGGTCTTTACAGGTTAAGTAATTTGCCTTTTAAGTATCCTTAGATTTGATGGAAAAGTAGCCTTTTTTGTATTTCCAGCATAGTGCAGAGATAAAAACAGTGCTGAGGTTCATTACTTAGTCCCAAAGCAAGATTAGAAGATATTTTTAATGTGAGAAGGAATAAAAGGCCCATAAAGGAAATCTTGGAGGAAATAAGACAGCATATTGTTGAAACAAAGCAGACATTACAAAAACAAAGAAGGGAGACTGTTTAATGTTTGTTTCTGTTGCTGATGGCAGTGGGAAAACATGTAATCTCTTTGTAAAATAAGCAAAAGATACAGTAGAAGAATTGTTTGACACAAATTGACTCGCATAAGTCTTACAATCTCTGGTCTCTGATTAAAGCAGGTAATTACTGTGCTGTTTTCTGACCTTTTAATCTATTAATCACTTGTGTTAAACAAATATTTATTTAAATACAAGCCAGTTAGCATAGCCTTACATATCGGCTAAGCATATGGATCAATGGAAAAATGTAAGTAGCATCACAGAACCATAAGACGGTTTGGGCTGGAAGGGACCTTAAAGAGGATCTAGTTCCAACTATCCCATCACAAGCACTACATCAAGTGAAAACAACATTTTCAGAGTACCAAACCTATGGATTTCTACTCATGTTCTGAGCTCCTATTAAAGCACTCGTATAGAGGTCCTCAAGATAGTCTATCAGTAAACAGAGCTATAATCCATCCCTGATCAGTACATTTGTGGCTTTTAGTGTTACAGAAAAGTGTCTGTTAGTCAGTAAAATCTATCTCCATGAATGATTCCATACAAATACACAGATCATATTTCAGGTTTGTTTTCAAATGCTGGAAAACCATTATGTAAGCAAGCATGGAACTTGAAAGTATATTTTCTGCAGTAGAATACACTTGCCAATGTCTTAAGAAAAGATATATTTTCTTTTCCAAGACAAAATTAACCATTGCTATGAACTGTCAGAATTCCTGAGTGGTAGACAAAGGAAAGAGTTAACTGATTATTTTAGACAGTAAAGAAACACTTTATGGAAATCACACCAGTGGACACATGCCAGAGAGAGAAGTACATTTTACAATCCTCTGAGATACTCACTGTAAAGTATTTAATCGCTTTATTCTCTGAAAGGACAATACATCTGCTTTTGTGAAAGCGATGATGAATACAATAGTCTATTGCTCCAACATCACTGTTTCCAAAAATATCAGACTACAGAGGAGTAGCTGAGAGGCATGTACCTTTTTGGAATATTTCAGGCATCTGACATGTTTATTTAAAATATATGTCATAGAGTCACATTTGATACTCAAGATTTTGAAACTTATTCTTCAGCTGAGTCAAACTTTTTTCCATTTTTGTCACTAATCACAAGAAGAATTAGTAGAACAAGCAGTACTAAAGCGCCTCAAACCAGAAGTCCATCTGTTAAATTGCCTCTCTCTTACAAAGCCTAATAATGGACACTTACAGAAGTGTAGAAATAAGCATATAATGAAGGATTCTTCCTTGCTACATCACCCTGTTTTCTTTGAATTAAAGCTTTAGGAACCTCCTGAGCCAGTGGTCAGTCACATTTGGACAATTGCGTTCAAGTGCTCCTCTTGATCTATTCTCCAGAAACACAGCAAATCCATTTTTGACAATAGGCCATCCTATGGCAAATAAAAAGATCATGATTGTATAGGTTTCCATAACATTTACCCTTAATCACCTTGTCTTATACCTGAAAACCTAGTTGCATCCAATAGTCCTGTAACAATGTTGCTAATGTTAATTGTCACCACATAGGTATTTTTAGCGTTAATTTTCCCAAATACATTACTTTGACTTTCATAGCACTAAATTTAGTTTCCATTTCATTATTTCATAGCTCAGTAGCAGACAAGTCTTCCCCAGGTATCCATACTCAAACTCTGGCTTTGACAACCATGAATACATACGAGTAATCAGTAAATTCCATCATTTCTTTCATGTGACTCAGGACTTCTTGAATAGCACATGATCAATATTCTCCATGTTTACTGGAACCTTCTGGTAGAGTTGTTATGACTGATTTTCCAGTATAAACCCCCCATTTACTCTTCCATAAACTATCATAGGTATTTCCTCATTCTTTCCTTATTACTGTTTTTACTGTTCTACCTTGTAGAAAATTAATCAGCAGTCCTAAAGTACTAAGGAGACAGACCTTGTTTTAGAAACCAATGTCGTATTTTTGACTTGCTATTCCTTTGGCACTCCAGATGTTTTCAAGAACAGGTAATGTACTACAGCAAACACCAATTTCTAGTTCTTTCAGAACAACTTCTAGGATTTTTTTTTTATTATTTTTTCTTAGCGTATGTAAAATTTGAGGAGAATGTAATTAGTGACCTATTACGGTGACCTTTACCCAGCATAACACTAATCAGGGCCTTGTGTTCTTGGGATGGATTAGCCTTCTGCTGTCAGTTTTTCCTCCAAAAAGCAGTGATGTATGAGTACACGTACATGTGCTGTCTGCATGACAGCCCACCCATATGACAAATATAATGTTACATGCAGAGAACTGAAGTCTTCTTCCATGATTACTTTTTTCTTCGTTTGAAGTCTCTCGGTCGATTGCAGTCAATAACATCTTAGTGAATAGTTTAAAAAGGCAACAAGAACAGAAGACAATAAGTACTGTTGCTCTCTGATGTGTCAAAACCATATTGCTTCTAAGTGCAATTCCATTTTGCTTCTTGAGAAATCTGTAAAGAAACAAATATACCTCATTAAAGTCTGAAAAAAAACCAATAAAAACAACAAAATGGACATTTACCGAAAGACAACAAATGGACATTTACAGAAAGACTAGTGATGCAGTGAGATATGTTCATTCTACATTAAGACAAAAAAGTTGGAAATAAAAGCGACCATATTTATATCCCCAAGAGGGGCAAGTCTGGTGTGTAAACAAGTTCCTGAAATTGAGCCAGGAGAATTCCTGTCAGTTCTGTGTCTCTAATGATAATAAGCTAATGTTCTTTGCATTTATGTAGACTTTTCAATATTAAGACTTAAAAGCAATTACCTGATCTTGAGAATGCTTCTGAGAGATAAACACACATTATAATACCTTTATTAGCAAGGGAGATGGAGGCATAGAGTTTTTGATTTGCCACATAATTAACTGATTACCAGAACGAACAGTGAATCACCCACACATCCTCCCTGCATTGCTAATATTGCTCAAACTGACCCTTATTAAATAGTGTGTGTGAAGGAAAATGCCTACCTGGAACATTGTCCCACAAGACTTGTGAGAAGGGGAAAAAAAAAAAGAAACAAAAGAGAAATGGAAGAAAATTATCATTTTACTAATTCTGCCTCACAAGTCACACAAAAGAAAAAATTGAACACACCACTTTAAGCTAAAAAAAGAGACAACTCTAGTTTGAGAGAGAAGATCAGGGCATTATCTCATTTGTCATCTAAAAAATAAATTATGAACTCTGAATCCCTCCCCTGTCATCCCAGCGGCAGCCCATCCCCTTGCCCCCAGGACCCAGGGCCTCCCGCACATGGGCAGCACCGTTCACGTCCTGGACACCTTCAGCTGAGGGAATTCACCCCTGCAGCGCAAAAAGCCTCCTGTCAAGGCTCAGATGCCGCCTTTGGCCCCGCAGCTCCGGCCAGTGGAAACAAAAGCCTCAGCCCAAGCCGGGGCGCAGCAGAGCTCCCCTCTCTCTCTCGCTCTCTCGCACCCCCGCTAGATGGCGCCGCCGGCTGCTGCGGGACATGGCGCGGCGCTCCCCTCCCAGCGCCCTCACCTGCCCTCCGCCCCGACCCCCGGGAGACCTCCCGCCCCACAGGCGGCTCCGGCAGCTCCCATGGAGGCGGCAGGAGAGGCTCCCCCGCTGCCGGGCAGCGCGTTTAGGGTGGCGATGCCGGCAGTGCGAGCCTGGCCGGGTGTGTGGGGCGGGCCCCGGCGGGGATGAGCCCCAGCATCAGCGAAGGCTGCGGGACTTTGAGGCCGGGGCTACACATGAGAAGAGGGGTTTAGTCGGTCGCCTCACATATTGCATTGTGAGGCTTGGCTCACCACGCGGGACACCGGCGTGGCTGCCCATACAGTGCGGGAGGATGGCCAAGTCTTGGAGTCGCCCCGGGCTGGGGTTGGAATGGATATCAGACAGTCCAGCCCCTGGCTACGAGAAACGCTGTGAATATCTGCAAGCTTGAGGACTCCGCATCCCCCCTGGCCAGACTATGACAGTCTTGGAGACACACACCAAATCTGGGCTCTTTTATTGTGCAGAAAGTACACTCTCCAATGGGCATTCCTTAGCCAGGTAACCAAAGTCATGGAAGGCATCTAGGAGTGCCCCAGGATGAGGAGGATCCTTCTTCAGTTGCTTTGCAGTTCTAGGAGGTAGAAATAAAAGCTTATTTGTCGTTCGTGTCTGGTTTTTGATGAAGTGCTGTCCTCGGTGCTTGGCTTATGGAGTACTGTGATGCCACTGCAGAGTTGTCATCTCAATGTCTATGCGATCTCGTAGGAAAAACATTTTTCCATATTGCAGCTTGTCTAGAAATACCCGGAACCTCACTCAGACAAAGTTCAGAACAATGCAAACCACTCAAGTTCTGTTTCAATTAAAAAAGGAATCAGGTCATGAAGTTGAACTATTTCCTCTGGATATATAGCAAATTTATGAACAAGGAATTATGAAGTTAAGAATAGATGGGAATTGCTGAAACCCACTGAAGAAAACTAATGTTCAGTTAGGAAAAAAAAAAAAGTCATTTTGTTGTGCTTGAGTGCTAGTGAACATAAAACTCTATCATGTCTTTAATTTCAAATAATCTTTCTCAAACATAAAACTTTACAAAAAGTTCTTAAGTATTTTACGAAAGTGCTGAGATTATTACGTGAAGAACTTAACATTTAAATATCTTTCAATATGTGTCTTCCAAACTTGTATATGGTAGATAGGAACTTTTGGGAAATAGAGTGATTTTTTTTTCTCAAGAACCTTATAAGTATATGACCAGTTAGGTAACTGCAGTAACCAGTCTACTCTCCTTGACATAATCTCTTGATACAGCAGCATTTGGTATGAGACTGAACAGGCTTTTATGCTTCTTTTATCTTCTTCAGCTCTATGTATCAGTGATGGAGATAGAAGCAGCAGAGCCCTCATTTCTGATGCTCAGCACAACTTAACCTTCTCAAGGGTTCGCTGCTGTACAGGACACATCAGTAGCTGCTCAGGGAAACAGAAAATAGGCACACTTCACTGATTTCTCACCCGTCCTGGCACGTTGAGAAGTGTTTCTGAGTGTATAAAGGCAGATGGTTTCCTTGGGAGTTGATTTGTACTTTCTGTCAATGTTCTTAACATTTGTTTAAGAAACACGACTTGTTCAGTTTCCATTCTGAATCAGTATGAAAAATAAAATCGACAGAAAATTTTGAATTTAACAGATGTTTCGTTTCCAAAAGTAATGGTTTTCAAACCAGGGGAAAAGAAATCCGTGGTTTTGATAGCTGTTTTCTGAACTAGTCTGAAGCTATTGATGATAAATGTAATCAACAAAAAACTATTAGTGCATGCTGTGCTGAAATGCACAAGATATCAATTAAGAATTGGATCCCGCAGAACTCATTTACTGTGAGATAATTGGTTTCAGCTTTCTTCTTTCCAGTGAGAGTCTAGAAGTTCTCATCACTCTCTGGATTAGATCAACTAATTGTACCCTAATGTATCCATCTCTCTGTGCTGACCTTGGCTGGGTAGTTTAGTGTGATATGGCTGCATTTTAGATATCTACATTATACGAGATGAATTCCGTCCTCTTCAGGTGCCTTAGATAGCTCAAGATATGTATGAAAGAGATTATGTTGTTATTGCAAATGGTAATGATTAAAAGTGAGGAAAATCCATTTATTTATGGAAATGTGGGGAAAAATCCCACATGCACACGCATCAGTATAAACACTCATATTAGATGCTGAGGTGTCTTCTCCACTCTGAAACTATTTTAAACAGCAGCATTCATAATAAGCAATATTTTTCTTAGCCAAGCACTGGACTGGCAGTTGCTTTAAGTATACAGGACTCTTTGAAGAAAAAAGAAACATGTAAACAACTGACTTGAAATCCCAGAAACACTGGGGTTTTCAACTAAGCATTTAAAGATGTAAGGGCCTTCTCTGCCCTCTGGAATTTAAACAAGTGCAACCCAACCTTCTTCTGTGTCTGAGGAATGTGGGAGGTGTGTGGGTGATGTATTACTCATATCCAATACCAAGTCCAAATGACAGATAGAGAGAAGTCGGTGCTCAGGTGCATTGGTCTCTTCCCCAGTGGCAGTTCCATTGTTTGAGACACTAGATTGAAAGATGTGTCTGTGCTCTGGTAATTGCTGTCCACACTGCAAGCAGCAGGTAATGATGACAGTGCCTGTCTGGCATGAGCAGGTCTGGTCAGGGCTATGGCTCTCATGCCTTTCCCCAGGTATGAGCCCCACTGCACTGGCTCACTCTGCACTCGTCTATTTCCACTGCTGTTCTCACCACAATTTCTCTGCTTTTCTGTAAGAGGCACTTTGGATCAGTCTTTGTGGTGTCTCAGTGTCTTGCAGAGGGATCAGCAACATGCTTTGTGTCTAGTCTGTGATCTTGTCCATTTCTTGTCATTTCAGTCACGATATTCAGTCTGTCTACAAAGTAGCTGTACATAAAGATGTATATCTATCAAAATGTTTTCATATAATAACACAGAGAGCCAGCACGCAGAGCAACCTGATTGTTGAGCTCTGCTGATTTCCTGCCAGGCTTCTCCTCTGGAGGTCCCAGGCTGTGCTGAATTTGGTCACCAGAATACTTCTGTTATGAACTTGCAATTTTTATAATTAAATTGCAAATAACTTTAAAAAAATTGTCTCTTCTATTATATATTTCCATTTTTCTTTTGGGAAAGGTAACTCTATCAGATTCACTAACCTGGGTATATATATGGTATTATCCAGCAGCACGTAGTCTTTGTAAGCATAGAACAGGAAAAGCACTTCTCACTATTCATTCATTCAAAGGGCAAGCAGAAGCGTGTATTCCCAGATATCTGCAGCACATACCAGGAAACTATTTTATCTCTAGTCATCTCCATGGGAAGCAGGTGTTGTTTTTCTGATTTGCACAGTTTTGTGCAGAGCTCTCTCAGCTATTTCCTATTTCCTCCTGAAAATGGCAGTGACTTTCTTTATTGCAAGGAGCTGGTATTACAGGACTTATTATAGTAACTTCAGGAATTTTATCTAAGGGCCATTATTGCTGGACTTTAATGTCAAAGGACATTAAGAGTAAAAATTAATTTTGGTTTACTTAATTTTTAACTTTATTTTAAATAACCTGTAGATGGATGTTTTGGTTTGAGGGTTTTTTTGATAGTGATTTGGTTTGGTTTGGTTTGGTTTGGTTTGGTTTGGTTTGGTTTGGTTGGATTTGGTTGGGTTTGGTTGTTTTGTTTTGTTTTTAATCACATCTTAGTTAAAAGACCTTATGTCTTTAAGTAGTGTCATACAGACATACCAGGAAGGGAGAAGCCATGCAATCTTCAGACATCTTTGTCTGTGATTGGTGAACCTTCTTTACCAACTTAGCCAAAGGTGTAGAATAATGCTTGGAATAATTTGTCTCCATCCAGTAAAAGAGTGGTGATGGTGGGAAATTTCAATGTTCAGGAGGAAACATTAGCAGGTGTGACTCATATTTCAAGATAGCATTTGATAAAACAACGGAAGTAAGTATTCCTGAAGAAAGAGGATTCTTCCATTCTAAGCTGCTATTGATAACATTTTTACTTAGTAGCCTTTATTGCTTCCTGGATAACTAGAAGAAATCTAAATGATAGAGACAATTCAAGTGTGTTCTTAGGCTGAGCAGGCATACAAATCTGAAACCTGCCTGAAAATCAAAACCTAGTCCACTTTTTTCATATATTTTCTTCTCTTTAGCAGAGATCTTTAAAGTGGTATCATTTTTTGTCAGTTAGAGACCTTAAGCATATGGAGTGGGTAAGAAATTCTGACAATTCTCGCAGAAGGGTCAAAGAAAGAATCTGTTTTCTGATACAGCTTGGTACTAGCTCCTCTGCTCTAGTCCTATGCCTCCATATGATTGTTCACTGTGGCCTGTTAGTGCCATGTGCCCTCCTATGGCTTGGAGAAAGGTGTTCTCATTCCTCAGGAGGGATGATGCATGTCTTAAAATATGCAGACTGATAAACTGCCTCCTGAGGCAAACACTGCTACTGGGTACAATGGAAGAAAACCTGAGAGAGGTCTAGGCAGCACATTATCAAATGAAATCAGAACAAAAATGAAAGAATTTAATGTCAAAAAATACATCAGTGATTTTATGTCCCTAAACTGGAGAACTCTATAATGCGATATAAGATGGCCATTTATTATACATACTTAGATCTCAAAAGGGGACCTCTGCATACTGAAAGCATCATTAGTGAAATAAAACCCAGTGAAAAGATCATCTACTTTTCTATCTTTATTATTAATTTGAACTGCAGAAAAATATAGGTATTTGCAGAATAATAGAATAGTGCAAGGCTGTAGGAAATGGCATAATTATTCCAAAATGTCAGACTAGAGGTAGAAATAAATGAGCCTCTTCAATTTGTTTTTACAACTGTCTGCCTTGGGTTTTTTGGTAAGAAAATAATACATAGATGCAGATATCATAACAGGTTTTGCATGAATGAAAAGGTACTGTGAAGCTGAAAACCTGAAATGCACAATATTGTGTAGGTTCCACTGAGGTAATACACAGAAAAAAAATAGTTTGAAGGTATGAGTAATGATTTCTCCTGTGTGCAAAAAGGAAAATTTCTATGTTGAGTTGAATAGTTTTCAAATAGTAAATATATGTCTGAGTTTTCATATAATACCTCTGGAGCCAACTTGTCAGGCATGCCCAGTTATGTGAAAAACATATATACACTCCCCAAACTAAACAACTCTAAAACTTTGGAGGGAATTTTGGAAGACGTGTACATGTGTGTGTATTTATATAAATCCATGAACTTTGTATTTGAGAACAGAGGAGACTGAGAGGAGACAAGGAAAACGTGAAGATTTCACTGATCCATGGCCTGGATTTTGTTAGTTGGAACATGTAGGCATTTGGCCAGACTACATTCCGGTATGT
Organism: Empidonax traillii; assembly: GCF_003031625.1. Taxonomy (NCBI): domain Eukaryota; kingdom Metazoa; phylum Chordata; class Aves; order Passeriformes; family Tyrannidae; genus Empidonax; species Empidonax traillii. The sequence continues at coordinate 109,142 of NW_020955602.1, read as the reverse complement.
GCATCTTTATCTTGAATATCCACAGTTCCTTCTGATCCAGTCATTCTGGTTGAAACCTGTGGTAGGTTTTGTCTTTTCCTCCTCAAGTAGAAGTAAATTATGCTTCCAGCCCCAACTATAGAAAGAGCTAGAAGAATGAACAGCCAAATGATGCCGGCAGAAAGTGCTTCCTCCGTTTTCTCTTCTGTAATGAGATACAATGGAAGCAACACCTTTGATCTTAAAGGATTTCAGAATCTAGTAATAAATGGGATTTCTTTAACCTGAAAGCAGAAACAGGCGATGTGCCTGTAGATTTCCACTTCAGCATATGAGTTTGGGGTTTTTTTTACTAACAAAATCAAACAAAATATAATTAAATCTGGTCAAAGCTCAATATTAAAACTATGAACATGAAAGTGAAATAAAGCCCAATATTAAAAATATGAACATAAAAGCAAATAAATATTTACTTCAGAGCAAGCCCTATTTTCTATACTGAGGCACAGATATAGCATATGGACTTTTTTTTTTTTTTAAATACCCTCAAAACTGATACTTAGAAGCTATGTAATCATCTTCTTGCTATATTTGAACATTGCCTTATAATTCTACTTAAAATGAAGTATGCTTACCTATATTTTCTGTTGACACCTCTGTGCTTTCAGGAGCTTTTGAAAGGAAAGAGAATGTTTATTCTGAAAGCTTTAGAAAAAGAAAACAGACATTTCCAACTTCCTAGGTCCCAGTGTGTCTGACAATTCCCCCCTCACTGTGCTAGTGACAGTTCCTCTCCCAGAATGATGGAGCTAAGTATGTGTAACACTCTGCTAGGATGATTGGCTATTTAATTCCAAGAGCATTTGGCCTCCTCAGTTGAGATACCCCAAAAAAGACATGAAATTAGAATCAGGTTTCTGTTATATTGAAAAGTGTTTTCAGATATGTTCATTTTTTAGAACTACTGACAGGATCCCTAATCATTTTAAGACGTTTCCTGAAAGAAGGTATTGAGTGTTAGAGACACATCATAAGCATTTTACTTGAGCTGAAAAGTACCTTCTATTGTGGTTGCCCCAGCTGTCAGAGACAACCATTCCACATGGAAGTGGTTCCTATGGTAATTGCACTTCCATAACAAGTAATGGAAAGGTGAACAGAAATATGAAGTTTACCAAACAAAATGTCCATTTTCTAGACCACTTTCATTTATTCTCAGTTGGCAATCGAACATTTTCTTACAAATGATAATTCTTATGTCAGGATACTACCAGCATTTCATGAAACATGGTTCTGTCTTACTCTAGACAAAGAGTGCCACAAGAATGTGTATTATAATATTCCTGTAATCCATCAGATCAGAAGTCAATAGGGAAAGGAATCACCAATTTCAGCATTTCTACAAGACAGTTTTCATTGCACTTACCAGAACAAGATTTTTTTTGATAATATATTCAGGGAAATGAAACAAAATGTTGTTTTTGAGCTTAGTTTGCCGAAACATAGGGGTCTGAAGTATTTATGAAGGCTCCATGGGGCTGGTGGTAGTTTTACAGGACTTATGGGAGATGCAGCCATCTGAGAGGGCTTATGGGGCTTGTTAGTATTTAGGCAGCCACATCCTGCTATTAGAGTCAGTTAGTTTTGCTCATAAACCTAGACTATTTTGCATTTTTTAATTATACAATGAAAATACATTATCAGGCATTATTAACTTTAATGCATTAGAAATATTACTTACTTTTTGGTTTTTTGCAGATATATCCTTTTTTGAAAGAACAGATATTGGTTTTCCAGTAGCCAGACAATGCACATATTTCTCCACAATCTTTAAACCTTTTGTTTGAAGGTTCTCCCATTTCCCAGTTGACAAAATCCATTGCAGATTTGTCTGTCCATACCCACTGTTCTAATATTTAAAATGAGCATATATGTATAAACTACAAGGGTTTAGACAAATAGAATAAGTTGTGATGGAGAAAATGAAAATTTTTAACATGAATAGCTAGTTAAATGTTTCAGTTACATTTCTAAGCAAATGGCATACTGGGAAATAAACTCTGTATAATTTTTATTATGTGTAATTTCAAGTGCAGAAAGTTGATTTCTTTTTAATATAACATATAATTTTGTATGATATGATAACGTGTGATTCAATATTAAAGATATTACCTCTGTAATCTTTCTTTAGCCCTGTCCAAAAATTTGGTGATTTTCCATGGAGTATCTTAATGGTGTTTGCCAGAAAGTTTGCTTCAGTATAGTCTTCTACCGATACCAAATCAGCACCTGAAAAAAATATTAAGGAATACACCACAATGTCTCATTTTCCTAAAGCTCAAGTCAATAAACACATAAAAATTATACAAAAATATATAAGAGACATCAATTCTTGCATATCATATTCACTGGCCTTTTTGTAGTTATTAAATCTTTTTGTTGTATTTTGAGCATGTCTGCATTTTGTATGGATGCAAATCAGTAAAAAGACATGTAGTTTCTGAAATTTTCTGGATGTTTTTTGGCTTTCAGTAATTTAGAGAAGCAAAATTGCTCTCCTGGGATACTTTTTGGATAGGTCTGACCACACTCCAGATTGTGGTGCAAATAGGCTAAAGAGATACATGTGATGTGGTCAGCACCATGTGGTCAGCACTATGCCTGTGTGCGCTGGCACTACAGCTCTGTCCCCCATCGGTGGCTGGACAGCAGTTTTAGCAGTCCCTGATGACTGCATCTGCAAGGTTAGGTAGAATGTGTCAGCAGCTGGAGGTTGCAGTCCAGAAGATGTCCAGAAGTTGATTTATAATTGCCATATGCCCTGACATTGCAAATACACAAAGCTGTATTGGGGTCATCAGGAAATGTGCACCTTCCTGGCCTGGCCACTGGGTTAACAGGCAGAACATGGAGCAATGTCCCATCGTGACCTTGCATCCTGGTTATTAGTGTGATGTTTACTTTTTGTAGTAGTTATGTCTTTTATCTTTCTACAGAACAATTTCAGGAATTCTGCTGTCGTACAGCTGTGGAGTAAAATGCCTTTTCAAAGCTACTTTTTCAGTTTGCTCATTCATGGGTCAGTGTTTTCAGATACATGAGGAAATGCTTCTAGAAATCCTTTCATTTTCTTACAATTAAAAGAATATGGCTCAGATGTATAGTGCTAATGTATAGAATGTTTCCTATTCTTAGTCACACTGAAATGTGTGTTGCATCACAGAACTGTGGAGCAAAGTGGCTTTTCCTTTCCCTGATAAACATACTGCTCTTCCCTCCATGGGGACAGCATGGAGGCTGTTCCAGAGCAGGAGCTGTGTGCCTGGGTGTGTTCTCTACTGGTTCATGAAAGCTAAACAGCTCCTCCATCTCATTTGTTGTCCAACCAGTGGGATCCAGTTAACAAACTGTGCCCTGGAACTAACAAAGACAACTATTCTATGACTTTGTGTCTCCTGGTTTACACTGCTTGTGGATTCCTTCTTGTGTGGGGAAGGGAACGCCAACCCTGCAGCCAGTGCCGTAGTGGGTCTATAAAAGTGTTTATCTCCCTAGCCAATTACTGATTAGCATAAAACCAGTAGAAATTTAATTTTTTTGAGGTATTCGCATTTCACCTTATGTTTGAGAAAAGAAATGCTGCTGTATCTGATAAAGTTTACCTTTATTGGGGAAAAACATGCTTGAAGAAAGCAACCAAATAAGCACTAAAGTTGAAGTTTTAAAGTAATTTGAGATTTGCTTAGCAATATTATTTATAATTTTGTGTGTTTAATTATATCAGCAGTCTTTCTAAGACAAAACACTCACCAAGGCGGGCACATTCCTGATGAGATTGAGACCAGCTTCTTTTCTTGGAGGCCTCAAAGTAATAGCAGTGACCATGGAAAGGTATCCAAGATTTGTGTCCTCTTGACTCGGGGCATTTTCCAGGAAGTTGTGGGGGCTCAGTAGGGGCCATTACTGATAAAAGATCAGGTAGTTGGAGTCCAACTATTTTATAACATTTGTTTTTCACATTATACTAGTAAGACAAAACTAAACAGACTGTTAGGTTTGTAATCATAGAAGAAATGAAACATGTCAAAGAAGGGCTTGAATATGCCTCTGATTTTGTGTTTGAGACAATATTTTGCTTCATATTTATTTATCAAGGTGATTAGGAAGATACACTAGTCTATAAGAAGTATAGATTCTGTCTAATGGTGATTTTTGTAATTAGTCTAGTCGATAAAATATGCAGTTGCTTTTCTGGCATAAATATCTGCCTAAGTAGTTAAAACTACTATTTTTTAAAATTTCTTCTGTTATTTCTGTCTCATTTTTTTGATAGGATCAAAACGGTATAGCAGAAATTGTGATTGTGTATGAAAGTGTGGTATAACTAATCATGGCTTGCAGGATTTCCTATTAAACTGCATCCTGAATATGTTCCATAGTGATTGATATAATAGGAAGATTTTGGATGGGTAGGTAAATGCAGATGGAGTGAAAATTAAATGTTCTGCCAAATTACATTTTCTTCCTGTTAGTCTTCTACAGTCTATTTCTTTCCCTATTAAGGAACATTCAGATCTCAAATGAGATTTCCAGAATAATAAAGTGGAAAGGGACATTATGTATAAAATCTAAGGATTTTTGCCAAATTAAAACATCTTAGAATGCAATTTGGCATGTAATTTTAAATTTGCTAATGATTCAAGACCTTCCATAATGTTGACAAAATCAAGAATATAACTAAATTGTGAAATCATATTTATACTTATTTTCATGTAAATTGTAGAAATTTGTGGTTGAAATGCTCCTCAAGGGGTTATTTACTTCATCCTTGTCTCACAAGTGACATGAAGTTGATATCTGCTTTTAACAGATGTTTGTCCTGCCTGTTCCTTGCAAGCTGTAGTGATGGAGATTCCCTGATCTGTCCAGAGTATTTATTAAAGTTCTGATAAAATCGGAAGGTTTTCCTTGCTGTATTTAAGTCTTAAGGGTTACCCCTTTCCAACCTCTATCAGACATAGGGTATAATTAAATTCCATTCCATAAGGTTAATTTTTAATATTTAGATGCTATGGTTTCTCTTAGTAATTTGTTTCTTAGTGTTTTATCCAACTCCAATCTTTTCTTTTAATTCTTGTTTCCTGGTCATATGAACTAGTTGACTGAGAACCTTTTCAAACTTTGATGCCTCAAACTGGATACAGAATGTCATGTAATGCCTAATAAAAACAGATCTCATAGCTAGAGAATTGCTTTTCCTATTAAAATGAATAGCTGAAAAACCAATGAGTGTACAATACTTTGTTTCTTAGGCTTTCGGTAATTATTACGAATCAGTTTACTTCTGGGAAGAGTTCAGGTGGATATTTAGAGCTAGTTGCTACTCATGTCTTCCTGTACACTGGTATATAAACCAATTATTTTTCCAATGGCTTATTATATTTAGAACAGTTGATAAATCTATACAATGTCCCGTCAAAACATTTGTACGCAGTTACTTACCATCTGATTTTTTACAGACAGAAAAGCGTTTTTCCTTGCAAGAAGCTGTCTTCCAGGTGCCATCAGTGTCTAGGTAGACACATGCTAATGTCTGTTTTGGTTCTCCGCTGGACCACTTGCTGTAAACTAATCTCCATCTGTCAATCCATTGATATTTGCCATTCGTCTGGAAGCAAAATGTATGTGGTAATTTCAAGGTTATTTGCAGTGACATAGCTACTACACAGGATCTTCAAGAGGACTCTCATGTAACCAGTGTGGAATCATATGCTTACTGCTGCCCCCTTTTAGCTTGTAAATACTAACTGCATCAAATGTACAGTCATCCACAGAGCTGAGTGCCTTTCAAAAAGTGTGTAACGTTAATTCAAAGCATTTTTCAAGCATTGGGAAAGGGAAGGAAAGAAAGAAAGGAGGCTTGAAAGGAGGTACGTCTCCATAAAACTAGGAGTCAGATAAGACATCATGTTGGTATGACCGCCCAAATGTCTGCATGGAAAATGGAAGCGTGGGTGGGAGTGTTCTCGAGCAACGCTGTTGTAGTTACTGTGACTGTGATTCATGGTGAAGAGTGTAGCATGTCAAAACACACCTACCCTCCAAATGTTCACCTTCTCCTGTCATACAACTGATGGAGACATCCCACAAACAGAAAGGATTATTTCTCCATAATATTCTAACTTCTTAATAGGAGCAATGATACTCACAAATGGAAGGGTTTTTTCCCATAGTATTGTAACATCTAATTGGAGCAATTACACCAATTGCATTTTCAAAAATATAGTTGTTGGTCAATATGTACCATATCATATAGCCAGCCTCCAGATTCCTTTAATTTTTACCCTGTTTCTGTCCACAACTGTATTTTGCTATTGCTAGCATAAATAAGAACACTCTAGTAAAATATGAACATAAGCACACACAGGTGTGTCTCAGGTCTCAGGTGTGTAACCTGAGATACCTTGGCACTGATCACTGAGGTACATGAACACATGGCAGGAGGGCAGGATGCATGTTGTTCCTGGAAGATCTTTTAGATTACAATTAACTCAAAATGTTCAAGATACTTCAAGTGACTCCAAACAACATACAACATTGTTAAATACTGGTTTGCAGGAATATTTCCTTGTGCTAAAACTTGTAAGAATTCTTAGTTCAAAATCTCCACTACACAAGTCTTATTTGAAGATTTCCAGTGCAAAGAGGAAGCATACTGATCTAACATGCTGTTTTTAGCACTACACTGTCAGAAATTCCTATGAGTAACAAGATGAGAGCATAAAGTAAGATCAGGTCTGGTGTTATCTTGACTTCTTGTATGTAATGTACGTGTTCTTACCATGTTGCTGTTAAGACCAATCCACAGAGGCTCTCCATATTCCTGTGCAAGTAAGAACAACAGTGCCTGGCTATAAGGGTCTAAAATGCTGGCAAGTTCTGAGGCATTGTTATTGCAGCTTTTGTGTGCTTCCTCCCAGTTCATTTTGAAACAGGTGACAGAATAGCTAATGCCACTAGAATGGTCAGAAGCAAAGTCCAGCACTGTTGCTGATGACTGAAAGAGTGCAGGATCTGTAGGAAGAAGGGGGAAAAAACCACCACAAGAGCAGTTTAATCTGGAAGTCACGTATTTGAATTGAGCAACTGAATAACATCTTCATTATTTACAAACCTAGTATAAAATGCTAGTATAAAATTGCTAATGGAATGGAACACCTTCTTCTTAATTTTTTGTAAGTAAAAGATAACTTTAAAACAGCAGTAAACTTTATGGATGAAATATATTTTCAGCAACTGACTTTTGAATTTATAAATGCTCAATATCTTATGTTGTAAAGGTATATTCACCCCATCAGTAAAAAAAACCATACCTGACCTTCCTGTTTTCAAAATACTCCTTGCAGCTTAGGAGCTTTGTAACCATCAAGTTTGTTTGGTTAAATCAGATTTATTTGGATAAGTGTAAAACTTACTAGTTTTGATATTCTATAGATGCTTATAAAGATATGTAATTAAAATTTTTGTGGGTTTTATCTATTAAAAATAAAAAAAGAATAATTTCCTAACTTCTGCTGTGTTTTTTATCATTCCCTTCTCCAAAATATTGCTAAGTAATACTGGGAGGCAGGATGGGCCTTTTACTGATACTTTCCCTAAAAAAAAAACTAAAATGAAACAAAACAAAACCAAAAGAAAACAAACCCAAACTCGAATAAAGCATATCAAACAAGAAAAGTGATTTAATTGTTGTGCTATAAATTTCAAGATTAGCAATACAGAACTTACCACTATTCTTCTGGCATATAAATCCTCTTGAATTATAACACTCCTCATTGTTCCATTTTCCTGTGTCATCAGCAGGACCTCTCTTCAGAGAAACGCAATCAAACTGTTGGAGAAACAGAAAGATATGGATACATTGATATAAAAAGTTTCTATAACAAAGTACTGTAACTCCCTGAGTAGTTTTACTCCTTTTTTTCCTTTGAATTCTGATGTTTTAGGGTATGTGTTACAACTCTAGAAACACCTTTCTTTTATCCTTTTCTGTTCTTGCTGGCATCCAGCTCTCCCTTTGTACACCCTTTGAAATCTTTGCAATCTTCAGCTGAACCTGCTTGTTCATTTTGTTCTTTTCAAGGAGATATACTTAAGAGGCACTATTATTTTTGAGAACTTTGTGTGACACTTTCTGTCCCAATAATGAGCAACCATCAATAAGATTTTGAATAAGAATGAAATGGAGGTCATGCTTTGTATTTAATTTGCAAAGCCAGTTTTAAAAAGTGGACATTCTTGACAAAATCACCTACATTACAGTCCTCAGCAGAGCTATCATCATCTACTTCTTAGCATCTCTTAATAAGCTGGAACATCAAGTTTATTACAAGCTGCAATCACCTACTAATCTGCCATGCCGAATTTTTCAGTCCACTGAAAAGGATTCTCTGAAGGAGAGATCTGTTAACATTATTAAAGGTGAAGGAGAAAAGTAGGATGTACCTTTGCACATTTTTTTTCCTGGTTTCCCTTTCCTAGGACTGTTATCAGAGCTACAGTGAAGCTCTGTATTCTGCAGTATCATTATGTCTTCCAATATGCCTTGACCAGGGGCTAAATGGGCAAGAACAGTTTGAATTGACTCAGGTGCAGATTAAGCTGGATGTCTAGAGCTATGGTTTCTGGGTTCGTTGAAGGTGAGGATACCAAAATGAAGGGAGGATGGGCAGTGAGTGGAATGGCATAGTGTGAAGGCCAAGTTTTGAAAGCAAAATATAGGAATAAATGGAAGAAAGGGAATGTGGGTGTGCAAATCAGTCTATATTGGTATGATTATGTAGAATGCTATTTTATTTACAGCATTCTGATGTTTGCTTTCAGTGCTAGAAGTGGAGAGGGTTTTATTGGTTTAGAAAGTAGTTGACATCTATTGGCCCTTAGCAATTCAATTACAAATTTAAATAGTAAAAATGTTAAAAAACTTTGATCTCTTTCCTTTTGCATTCTCTCCTCCTTCCTTCCTAGGCATGAAAATGATTCTGTGCATTAACTTTTAAAATTCTAATATTGCATTTATATTCTCTGAAAAATGAGCAACAAATTACTGTGAAAAAGAAAACTTTATTCAGTATATCCAATCTTTATTAAATCTGTACTTTGCGGCAATTTTGCCAAGTACTTCACCAAATACTTTGCCAAAATTACAGCAATGCTATTTCATGCTCTTATATAGCTAGAATACTCAAAAGTTGAAACTTTTTATCACTAGTCCCATTGTAAAGATAAGTGAACAAGTTGTGGAGAATGCTGGGCGATGTCTGTAGTGAAGTGAGCTGTTTACTTGAAGCGGTATTGCTCCTCAGATTTAAACTTCGTGGTAAACAATGAGTGGTATTTACCTGTTGCAGATTGTGGCCATCTTCTGGACGCAGTGTGTCAAACAAATAGGGTTCTACAAGTTTTGGAGAATCTGGAGCCCAGTTTGTATATGAGACAGCACTTCCATCAGCCCAAACAAAGCTGAGTTCACTGAGCAGGTCATTCAAACCGATCCAAGGATCATTTGAAACATCCTTCAAATGGTAAGTGAGAAAAGCTAGGAAAAAAGCCAAGAGAAAAGAAAATTACTGTGTCATGTCATCAGCCAAAACATTAATTAATAAACAAATACTTAACTATTTTGTTCATTGAGGTCTTATAAAAACATTTTAATTAGCGTGTGATCAGAATTTTACCTGAGTTCATTATTTCAAGGTTACGCCAAGTCTTTGCCTTGAAAAGTCTCAGAACATATTTGGAACTATGCAGCAAGATTGGAAAGAGGAAAGAGACAAAAAACCTGTCTGACCACCATGATATCTAATGAGTTTACTTATTTCAACAGTCAGGATGAGCTGCTTGACTGATAGAAATGTGCAGCTGTACATAGCTGCAAATGGAAGCCAGGGAACATAGGCAAAGTGAAAATGTGCCTTTCTCTGACATTCTGAATTAAGTGGCAGAATTTAGGCAGAGGTATATCCCTTTCTATTTCTGCGAGAAACAGACCATGCATTCTGTTTCTTTTTCTGTGTCTAAAGCTACAAATGGCAGATCTGGATTTTTAATTTTATACTAATTTATACCTATATATAACACAAGGCAATTTGCATGGTACAGGAAGAAGCAATCCTTAGCACCGCTAGCATGCTCTAAACAGACTGTTCCAATTCTAAAAATATTTCATGCCATGGCCATATAACCAATGTTGAGTAGACATACTATAAAATATATATATTTACATACTGACTCTTTTCTTCTTTGCAGGAAATGTCCACTGTATACAGCGTAAAGGCTGTCTATTACTTAAAGTACTGTTGCACTGTACCTTGTACTTGCTCATTATGTATGCTAGCCAGGTTTCCTCCAAGGCTCATACAAGTTCTTCTTGCAGTAATCCAGTAATCATAGGAAGAGCCAAAAAATTTGTAACACTAGGGGAAAAAAGGTACAGACTGTTAGAATAACAGCAAAAGGAATTTTATGTATGAAATGCAAAACCACTATTTTGCAATAATTAGGCAATTGTTTAATTTTTGTAATACAACTTTTTGTCAAAAGCTAGATGTCCGAGAGACAAAAAGCATCTTCTATATCTTCAAGTACCTTCCTAAGGGTTAATGTAACTGTGCTTAGACAAAAGTTACCATACCTGATTTTTAAATAACAGCCAATCTGCAGGACATCCTCCAGGAGGTGAAGGTACCTCTGAAGGAAGCGTTGCATTTATAAAACTTCTGTGCCTCTCACAGATATAGCCATTGGGAAAGCCACAGCTGACATCATTCCACAAGCCTGAAATCAATTGAAGTGTAGGTAATAAGACACTGAATAAGACTGAAATTTGTGGGTAAGTGAAATGGCTTCTATGGTTGTAAGTTCAAAAGAAATTTGCCTAGGAATATGTGTTTTCATGGGGCTCCACTCTGCTTCCCATCATCATTGCTTGCAGGGGGACTTTGATCCTGCTGTGATCAGGAGAGAAGTGGCTGTATGAGGTGGCTGATATGGCAACTCTCTGATCTCTGAGTAGAACCCACCCAAACAGCTTTGTTGCACTGAAAGATGCAAGTGTAAATAACACTTTATTGGAGAAAACACTGTAAAATGTGAAACTTGCTATATATTCCTTTGCTAATTATTCTTTAATTATTTATACAAAAATTGCAGGTGATTTGAATGGAACATATTTTTGTGCATTTGAAAAATCAGTGATTGCATTGTTCCTGCGTTCCCTGTTAATATCTTATATTCCACTTTAATGGCTATTATTGCCCCTGAAGAAACCTCAGATATAATGAGTATACCTTATTAAGCATATTTCTCAAAATTCCTGAGAAAGAATGGGTGAAAAATTACAAGACATTTTTAACAAACAGAGGAAGAGCAGTGCTCATAAAATAACTTTAAAAAAAAAAAAAACAGGGTTGTGTAACTCACCATCCTTTTTATTTAGGACCACACAATTTTCTTGACCTTTTGCAAAGTTGGGCTCACCCTGTGCCCAAGCTGCATAGTGCACTGGGCTTCCATCCAACCAACTGAAAAACAGTAGTGGTTACTCAATGTTCATGGAACGGTTGAGAAAAATCTACCTTAACATGCTAAAAATATTTTTAAAAACATCTGAGTCTGTAAGTGGAGATTCCATTAGGATCAAAAGACCTTAGAAAATGAAATCCTTGCATATCAAGTCAAATACCAGAATACCTTTATTTTTAGAATCTATAAATTCCTAGTGTATCTATTCCCTATAAAAATTAAATTTAAAACAGCATTAGTACAATGTAGTGGAACCAAGGGAGAGCACACATTTCAACATGCATTTAACTCCATTGAAGAGGTTCCTTCAGAAGTAGCTCTGGCAGTACAATACTTCTACAACCACCTTTTATGAATCCTGGTATATTATTTACCTACCTGAACTGCTGATCAGCATTCTGAATTAATCCTATGAGATACGAATCCAGTTTGCCATTTTTCAAGATCTAAACACAAAACCATATTTTTAGTCTGTGTTTCCTAATATTTATTAGACATCTAAAAGGAAAAGTGTAAATTTTACGTTATGGAAGAAAAAAGATGAGTACCTATTGTTTAAATGGTCAGTCACCTGAGATACCATACAGCACATACTTTTGCTTTATTGTTTTTATGGATGCTTTCCAAGTTTTGGCTGCATTACTGGTATGACCAAAGCTTTCAAAGTTCTGTTCTCAATTGAAAAAGGAAACATCAGAGAAGACTTGAGGAAAAAAAATTTATTATGAAATTTTTGGTACTTTCCTGTTTTGTCATTATTGTCAGTCTTGTGTCTCAAACTGTCTGTCCTCTCCTCCTTTCATATCTTTTTTCACTAAATAAAAGCAAGTTGTGAAACAGACAGGAGTTTGTGTGGCTACTTTGGTATTAGCAAAACCAAACAGGATTATGGCAGAGGTTTGAGGCACCATCCAGGCTAGTAAGCTGTTAGCATGCCCCTGCCGTGCTTTGACCATGTTGTGGGAAAACTAATTCATGAAGGTCCTATTTCATCAGTCTAACCTGAACCAGGTTAAACCATTCTTTGGAAAGTTGTTTTGGAGGGCAATATGATCATCAAATTTGACCATCAGAGTTGGACTGGCAGATGCCTCACATCTACATAAAACACTGTATTCTAGGAGATGATATTCAGATGAGAGGTAACCACCCTGCCAAAGGGAGTTTTCTGAGTATACATCTAATCTGCCTGTTCATTGCTCCTTATATTTTGGTCATGAATGGAACACTATTCAGATTAGAATGTACAAGAATATACCAACCCTAGTAAATGGTAAACATTCTTTTGTATGTTTTTCCTTAAAGTGAAGATCCATTTTGTAGGACAAATATTATTTCATAGAATATTTAAATCTAATCCTAATAAAATGTAGTAATATTATGCAGTAAGCACATTCTTCTGTACTTCACAAGCAGAGGGTATATAGGCCATATAGTATATAAGATAGCCAAAGTTCCTCTTACATATTTCCACAAAAATTTTCTTTCATTATTACTTCCAATAGTAGCAAGATCTCCATGATTGTTTTTGCAGAATGTTCTGGCTTTCTCCATAGAAATCTTTTCTGGGCTGAAAAAATATTGCTTGTCTCCTTTCATAATCCATCCATCTTCCGTGACTTCATATGCTGCAACACAGAAGAGGAATGTCTGCATTCTTCATAGTTCTTAGGCAAAGCTGCTGGTGTTACATGATACCACCCTTTAGATAAGTGAAAATAAACAGAAGCTTACTGGCAGAAGGGCCCAGAGGTTCTGGTTTCAAGGGTGTCCCTGTAATGAAATGAGGGGAAAAATGAAGACGTAAAACATTTGCCAAATATTGAGCCAATATAAGTGTTCAATTAATGGAAATGATTTTGGTGTGTTTGGTTTTGTTTGTTTGTTTGTTTTTTACATATTCAATGTAGAATATATTTAGATAGTATCTTTGGTGCAGAGAAAATAGTGGATGTTCAGAGAATAAAAGATGCATTACAGGCTTACATCTCTGTCTTGGCAGATTTTTGATAAGTGCATCTTGTACATCCCAAATGTTGCCTAAATTGGATGACTGAAAGTAGTCTAAAAGAATACTTGTTGCTGAAATAAAACTAAATAGTGAAAATACATGAGTATTGGTATAATTTGAACAATTTTTATGTCTTGTATTTGAACAAGAAATTCAAATATTAAACAAAGTTTTGCATCAAACTATTTTACATTTTATTACTATTTATTTGTTTGTTAAACTTTTTTTCTGTGTAGCTTCTTTGAGAAGAATTATACTTGACTGAAAATCCACCAGCTTTTGAAAAATAATTTAAAGGAAAAATTTCCACTCACATGGAGTATGATATTGGAGCAAGTTTTCTCTAAACATGCAAGGCCAAGAGCTATAAAAATGTAAAACAAATGTCACCTTTATAATCTCAAAGCAAGGTTGAATGGGGCTTTAAACAACCTGGTCAAAGGCAGGGGGTTGGAACTAGATGATCTTTAAGACCCCTTACAACTCAAACCATTCTATGACGCTATGGGGTTTTTGCCCCCACGAATTCATCATAATGCTTGTGCTGTTGTAAGTATAATTACATTAAACTAAGTGTGTGACACACATGCTTGGGTGAAAAGAAAAGTTAAGTCAACTTCTGAAAATAATCTCTTGTGTGATCAGTGACAGTATTTCAAACAGAAAACCACAGTATTTCTGTTCTGGACGTACGAAGCATTATGTCTATTTCAGCATCTTTCAGCACGCCATTATGTACTGCTGACTAATGATGGTAATTTCATCAGGCTATAATTTCTCCCATTCATACACTAATAATCATTAACAGTATACAGCTATGATTGACACTTATGCTAATGATTTTTAGTTATGATGATCATGCAGGTGAAAACTTACAAAGGAACTGACCAGGAAAAGTATCTTTATGACATGTCTTTGGGATAGATGTCTATGACTATTACTTTTTAAGTATGAGAAGCTGAGACTATGCGCCTTGGTTAGAATGAGATTGTTTTGAATAATTCACCAGCACAGAAATTATATTGTTTAGAGAAGTATCACTTGAAATGTTAACCCTTACTGCTTTTGTCAAGGAGCCCAGGGAGCCACCAAAGCAACACTGCTGTTAGTCTGGGAACTAAAATATGTAAACACATAGTTATAATTGATTCCTCTCTTATTTCACAGAATATTTTTTCCAACAGTAGTTTAATTTGGGGGAAAAAACCTACAGAAGCATCAACAGAGATGTCACTACTTGTATGAGAGGAAGATGTGAATCTGTTTGTTGTCTTCAAGTATATGAATTTTTAAGCTTTCATTACCTTCTTTTTATTTCAGTAAGTCTGTTGTTACAGAAATGTTTTAGATTCTATGATGCTGTAGTCTTGTTTAGATTAGAATAGGACACTAATGTATTGTCTATCATCCTAGCGACATCTGAGCAGAGGAGTTGAAGTTTCATTTCACAAAGGATATGGAAATTTAAACAAGTGTTTCTTTTTTTTTTCAAATTTTAATCCTCTCTTTCTCTATCTTTGTCTCCTTATGCCCCCCAGCTTGGATATTCCCTACAGGTAAAAGTTCCAAGAAACAATCAGTTTCATGTCAATCAGAATTTATGTTTTGACCAAAATCTGCTTTTCTGCAGAGCAGTAGATTTTACAAGGTAAGCTCTTCTTTCATCTTATTTTCTATGTTTACATAATTACATAAAGAAGTATAATTTCAGTAAAGTGTATAATAGAATTTTAAAAAAAAAAAAAAAAAACAAACTTTTTATCACTAACAGATAAAATGTTGTATGAAAGTATTTGTATGTCTTGATCTATTTTTCTGTATGCAAAATTCCTGTGAAATCAACCAATCTTTTTACCAGTATGTAGCTTGCAGAGCTTCCTGCTTTGATTCAGTTTAAATTTCTTCCTAAAGAGAATTTAGGGTAAAAAGTAACCTACCTTTCTTTATTTCACAAATCCAGTTATGACTGTATTCACAGTGCTCCATAATCCATGAAGAGTCTTCCCTGATTGCTCCACAATCTTCAAATGCATTATCATAAAAAAAATGTTTTGCTTTATAATTCACCTACAGATGAAACACAGCTTTACTTTTTATTCTTATCATAAAGGAGAAAAAAGCTGTACTATGTAAGGAATGAGAAGTGGTGCCAAAGTTTCAAACCACTCCTTTCTTTCCTCTTCTGTGCAGCCAGTGTGGGCTATTACAGCAATTACAGACACTATGCAAGAGAAAAGAAAGGCTCTGAGTTTATGCAGCGTTTAAAAGACTGTAGCAGTCCCATGAAAACTGGAATCAAATGAGATTAAAAATAAAAAGCAGGGCAAAGGAATATGGCAATATATCACCAGTAACTAATAAAAGTCAGGAGCCGAATGTGGTCCCCTGTTGTGACCATCAGTGTTGTGATGGTATAACCTCAGGGTTTACTGGCCTTTTCTTGTTTGTTTGTGAGGGTTTTTTCCCAATCCAGTATGAAAAATAATGATTTAGAGTTACCCAGTTGCAAGGCAGACATTTTTGGAAATTCTTGTACAACTTAAGTGCACTGGTCATAGAAACAGCTCCACCAGCAAAAAAAAATCAGAACAAAAAGAAACTGGCAAGGTGAAACACTCACCGGTGATCCATCACTCCAGAAAAGCCCACCATCAGGATCCAAACACTGCAAACCTATCCAGAAAGGCTGAGATGACGGCGATTGTTTCCTAGAGTGTGAAAAAATTGTGTAGGGGAAGAAGAGGATATATATGGTTAGTGCTGCCCAAATTTACAAGTTATGTTAGGACAATAACTCAACACTTATTGAAGACTTCAAATACAGCAGAAATTTTAAAACCAAAAAGTACTGTTGGTTAGTAAACTCCCATTGGCAAGCAAGTGAACTTCACACCTTAAAATTTCCTACTTTGCAAATGGTTGTATTGAAAACATAACATATTGTTTTCCTTGACTGATGTTGTGATTATAGTGTTCTTTGAGAAATAAAATGTTCATGGCTGCTGGAAGACACAATTTAGTTTCAAAATGATTCAGTAAACAAACTTAGAAAAGGGTCTGAAGGAGAAGCATTCAACAAATTTTGTTGTTGGGTTGTTTTTTTCTGAATTTAAAATGTTTACAGATTATGACAAACTTCGGAAATTTCAAAAATTTCTTTGAAAATATTACCCATCTGAGCCATTTTCTCAGTTATTTTTCTTCTTATGATGATGATAAAAACCAGATTTTTAAGTAATTATCTCAGGAGCAACACAAGAATACTATTATTTATTACTATATAATGTGTTGTTACACCAGATTATCAGTTATTACATCTCTTGTTTGCTTACTTTATTAAGTTCTCTATCACTGTTTGCTCTTTTTCACTTCTAATGGTAGCCAGGTCTCCTCCTATTTCTCTGCAGAAATCTCGGGCTTCAAACCATGTTTTCTTTTGGTATTCTTCTCTCACAAAATCCTGTAGATGCAGGTAGAACACTGTATTTACAGTGTGTTAAACATATGCCTTCTATAAGAAAAATAGGAAATCTTTCCATTGCAATTATCATGTATAATGTAGATTAAAAAGTATGCTAATTGGATAACCTAACCATTGTTAGAGTTAAAACTGCAGTGATATTTGAACAACTGTATAAAATCTTATTACATTTGAGCTATAGCATGCCATTCTTTGAGGTTTAGATTCCTTGTCTATTTGGTGCTCTTCTGTTTAATGACTAGGCTAGGACTGTTGCAAAAAACGATACTTACTCTGAAGCATGCATTAGTGCTATTGCTTGTATCCCAACCCAATGGACATTTGGAATCAGGAACAGTTTCAGGAGTGAGAGGAATGGTGACTTTTTCAGCTAATTTTTTGCAGAGAAACTTTGCCTTTACTTCACAGTTTTGAACATCCCATAGTCCAGCTGCATTTCCAGTCCTTAGGGCAACACAGCCACCTTCATTTCCTTTGTGAGATGTAAAACAAAGGTGAAATGTGTTTTCCAGTGGTTCCCTTGACATTTTTACAGCTCACGTGATTAATTTACAAAAGACTATTTGAAATATTAAGTGTAGTGTCCACTCAGAAGAGGAGCTTTGTCAAAAGGGGGAACCAGAAAGTCAAGTCCTTCATCATCTTCCCTGCCCTCTGACTGCATGAACAGCCCCTTGCCTGCCTCTTTCCTGTGCTACTCACGGCAAGGATTTGGCAGCCCGTCACCAAGGATGGAAGGGATTTCACCCTTCTCAGTTTGATTTTGGTCTTGTAAACATTGAGAAGTCAAAAAAGAAATATTTTCATGGCATCATAGAAAAATCATAGAATAATTTAGGTTGGTAAAAAAGATCTTTAAGATCATTGAGTCCAACCATTAGGCCAGCACTGCCAGGTCCACCATTAACCATGTCCCTCAGTACCGCATCTACAAGTCTTGTAAATACCTCCAGGGCTGGTGACTCAGTCACTTCCCTGGGCAGCCTATTCCAAGGCCTGACCACCCTTTCAGGGAAGAAATCTTTCCTAATATGCAATCTAAATCTCTTCTGGCACAGCTTGAGGCCATTTACTCTTGCCCTATTTCTTGTTACCTGGGAGAAGGGACCAACCCTCACTTCTTTTCAGGTGGTTGTAGAGAGTGATGAGGTCCACCCAGAGTGTCATTTTCTTCAGGCTAAACAATCCCAGCTCCCTCAGACACTCCTCATCAGACTTGTGCTCCAAACCCTTCACCAGCTTCATTGCCCTTATCTGAACATGTTCCAGCATCTCAATGTTTTTCTTGTAGTGAAGAGCCCAAAACTGAAACAAGGATTCAAGCTGCAGCCTCGCTAGTGCTAAGAACATGCATCAAAGACACTCCAGTTTCAAAGGCAGAATGTTTGTGTGGGTCATCATGGAGGTGTTTTATCAAAGCTGGAAAACAATTTTGAATTAGAACACAGGAAGTTCCTTAGTAGCATAGATTTACTACAATGATAGAGTACCAGGCATTGCTGCGTTCCAGTTTGTGTATAGAACACCTTCACCAGTCACCCACTTGAAACTCCCTCGCTCTTCCACGTCTGAGAGACCAATCCAAAAATACTTTTCAGAGCTCAGACCTGTGAGGCTGGTTAGGTAGGCTTGCTCATATCTGAAATGACAGGAGTTAGATGGCGTTAAACCTAGCTTTCCCTTTAATTTTCCATTCCTCAGCATTCCAAACTTCACAAGATTAAAATGAATGGAGTCTCCATTAGGCTTTGCCTTACATAGAAATATGTTTTTTAACTGGGTTTCAAATGCACTAGCTTCAATAGCAGGTGCATTGACCTGAATGCTCTTTACAGGGCAGAAGTTGCTGTTGTCTGTCCTTTCAGAGTAAAGTACTGTAAAACATCAACATGTAAATTATTTTTATTTAGAAAAGCCATATTATTATAAAAGCTTATTATTATTTTTTCTTCAGAAAAAGGATATTCTGTGGTTTTCTGGGGTTTTTTTCCCCAAAAAAGTTCTCAATTGGTTTTTAAAATTCCAATATTGTTACACCAGATATACAGTTTTCAAACTTTTTTCATACCTGTCTCCTATACTCGTTAAATAACCATTACTCCTTTCACAGGTTTTCTTTGCTTCTGAAAATGTTACAGAGGTATGTCCAACTAGGTAGCAGTAAAAACCATGTCTTGCCCAGCCCTGTCAAGAACACGTGAAATGTACTTGCAGTAAAAAAAAAAGTATATGTTATAGTACTTGAACTTTGGTGAATATTCTTAAATCAACATATTTTTAGTATAACCAAATGTGTTAATTTGAATATATTCATTTGAATTCCAGTGCATTAATGGAAATTAAACTGAGCAAACATTAAGTGCAGAAAAATTTCATGCATATGAGTCTCACTTCTTTGACAACTAATAACAGATACATTTTTACTGCTATAAAAGTCAAGGGAACTTATCACTCTCCTAAGAACAGACAGTGCATTCAGAATCAGGTGAATAAAATATTTCCTTGCTCAGAACTGAAAAGAGCAGTCTGTGTTATAGTAGAGATGCTGACTCAAGTTTCCTGATATTTCAAGGCTAAAGGTACAGTAACTAGGCTAATTAGTTGCTTTAATTCATCAGCTCACCTAAAAGTCTAACTGAATAGTTAACATAAGTGCAATTGAAAAGCAAAATCCTCAAAATTACAGCTGAATTCTAAGTCATTTTCCCTTTTATGCCAGCTCATAGATTGCTTGCTGCACCCAAGAAAGGTAAATACATTCTGTGTTCAGTATTTGGCTGCTGCTTAGTTCCATTGAGCACAATGAGTCTCAGTTCTGCTCCCCGTATGGGCTTGTGGGAAAGGTTGCTAAATGTGGAATAGTAGTAAATAGAAAAGTAAAAAGAGGGAAAAGAGAAGGGAAAAAACCCCCAGTAACATGCAATAATTTGCTCAAAACAAATTCACTCATAAGTTATTTTACTGTTTTGATTTGGCTTGAATAGTGAGATTTGTCATCATCTTGCATCATGTCACATAGTCTAGAAATTGTTAGCAGTCCCTATTACAGCTTCAATAACCACAGATGGTTGTAGAACAATATAAAAAATATGCAGAAAACCACAGTGATGGCTTTAGCCTCTTTTACGGACAGTTCTGAGATAATAGGCCTGACTCATATTCTCAAAAAAAAATTCAAAATAACTTTATTTTAAATATGGGATTTTAATGAAAATCATCACCTAGAATTTGTTGTAGAATCACACTTATTAGGGAAGAAAGAAAAAAGTAGTTTCAGTGTCAAGTGGAGCTTATGAAAACAGTGGATTTTCGCTAATCAGATTCTTGGATATGCTTTCTTCTTACCTTCAGGCAGGCAGGATCAGTCTTTGCTGTTTCAGAAACTCCTTGTAGTGGGTCTCTTCTGCAGATGTAACCTAACTTTGTGTCACAGGTATTGTCTGCCCAGTATCCATCCTAGTTGCAATTTGGGAAGAGGTGAAAAACAGTGAGGCAGAACCTATTTCCTTTAGAAACATTATTATTTCTTTTAAATATTGTTTGAATGGGACAATGAAGTTCTCTGCTTTTTAGTGAATTCCAAGTATTTGTGCTTAATGGAGAGGTTAATGTTAAACTAAGCGTCATGGCAGACAGTTAAGGTTTGCTTGGCATATAATGTACACTCACAGTCAGATATGAATATTTATCTAGTTATATATAACTTCATTTTAAATTTCATTTAGGACAACCATATGTCTGAATGAAGATACCACTCTGATTTGTTGCTAAGTTGAATTAAAAAAAAAACAAACCTAGAAATACAACCAAAACTTAAATAGTACAGTGCTGCACAGATGTGGAATGATTCACCTTTCCTGCCATAATGACACAATTTTCTTCCCCGGTGACTTCATGGGTTGGTTCTCCAGGCAACCATTTGGCATATGTAACAGGAGTCCCATCACTCCACTCAAAGTACATTTGAGTTTTGAGGTCATTCAGGCCAATCCACAGCTCATCCACAGCTTCTAAGAACAGAAATTCATCTGTGTTATTACCCAAGTTGAAATAGTCCATTGGAGCAAGATTTTGTGGAAAGGAGTTGAAATTGCAATGGTTCAAAGTGCATTCATCTATATTAAAGACACAGGAATTTATTTTAAGCCCTAATTTACATTCTTCTTTCAAGAAGTTAGAAAATGAGATACTAGCAGGAAATAAGATTCCTCAGCTTTATCAGCAAAGTCCATTACAGTATCTACAGCTACAAGGTGTCCGAGGCAGATAATCAATCGAAATGCTCCAGTAACTAGAGCTGTTATTTCCTTCAAGTGATTTCATGCAGTGAAAAACAAATGAAAATCAAATGAAAAAAAAAAAAAAAAGAACGAAAGCAAAAATGAAGAGAGCATAATGATTCCTCTTGTGGTTTGTAGGTGTTTGAGGTTTTTCTAACCCATGTATCCGTGGCCTTCCCTACAAATGTTCATAACAAACAAGTAAGAATTATTTTATTTAAATCCTTTAAGATTTCTAGTAATATAGTTCTCCATGTGTACCAAACACTGCCCTAGTAGTGCACTCACTGTAGCCAAGCTGAGACAGTATGAAGTCATGCTCCTCAGGGCTGTGGATACTGGCCAGATTGCCATTGCTCTCATTGCAGGAAATTAGGGCTTCTCTCCACTCTTTGGGGTCTCTGTGAACCATGAAACAGTGACCTCCATAGGGTAACCATCCTTCTGGGCATTTAACAGGCTCTGCATCCCCTCAAAATCAAAAGATTTGAAATTTTTAAAGTGCAAACTGAAGTCTAGAATAACTGTAATTACATTTAAAATCAATAATTAACTAATTAGAATGAAAATTATTACAAATAAGCATTCTTCTTTTCTTCTATTCATTACTCACATGTATTTTGGTCTGTGTGTTCTCACTGTATTTTTACAGAAAGCCTACTGCCTTTAAACAAAAGAGGAAAATACTGGAGCCAGTTGTTACTGGACTTCACTACTGTGAAGTATTCACTCGTGGACAGAGGAATAGTTTGGAATTTCATATATAATGTTTCCACACAATATATCCTACCAAATTATGTTTTGTGTATTCCATAAAGGCATTATTACTGCAGCGTAAGTAATTCTCTGCACACGTGGCTTCCTATACTGAGTCTCATTAAATAAATCAGAGAGAAGTGTACTAGAAAAGTGTTCCAAAGGAACTTGCTCTTTTTTGCCATCTTTTAGGTTACAGGCAACGCCACCAAGATGTTGCTTTGAGCCTATCAGTGCCACTTTACCAAGTCTTCGGTGATAAACCTCAGTGTTTTCATTAGAATGCATTGCAGGAAGGGTGAGGCATCTCTAACTATATTTTCATATCCATGCAGACCATGATACTTTCACAAGAGTGTACAGCTTATCCCAGTAAAAAAAAGATTGTGTGGTTACTGGGTACATTTTCAGGAACATTTTCAGCATTAAAATATATTGGGCTAAAGAAATGACAGTATGCTTTCTTCTGTACCCCTCATCATATTAGAAGAACAAATTACAATTCTTACTTTTTTGAAAAAAATTTTCAGGTAGCCATCAAATATTAATTTTAGTGACACAAATTCTGTCTTTATCAAAATGGGGTTTTTATTTACTTGACATACCTGATGAAAGAATGAAAGGATCCTTTGTGGAGTTTTCCTTTTTACAGATGTAGCCAAGTTTCAGCTCACATGGCTTGTTTTCCCATTTAGCATCTCTTCTGGGATTTAGTACTGCACAGAGTTTCTCAGGCTCAGGCTCAGGGCTTCCTTCGTGGAATGAAAACCAAATTATTTTTATGTAGCATAGGTTTTATTTCAGCAGCTAAAAGAACAATTTACTTCCAGCCTTTTAATGTGTCAATTATAGGCTCGTGACTTTACTGCTACAATTATTTTTCTACCAGAGATAAGAAAATGTAATTTAGAAGTACCCACCAAAACATTTCTTTATATGCTTAT